>NC_041393.1:158157362-158168301 GCF_002162155.2 Triticum dicoccoides | reverse complement strand
GGGGCTGGCGTCGACGGCGGGGCGGGGCTGGCGTCGGCGGCGGCGTGGGCGGGGCGGCATCGGTGGTGGAGTCAAGAGGGGATCGAGCGGAGCAAGTGAGAGAGAGTCAGAGGGGATCGAGCGAACTGGTGCTACAGCTAATTTAGCTATAGCACGGTTGGAAAAACGCGCTATAGCTAAGTTAGCTATAACGCTGGTCCAGCAAAAATGCGCTACTGCTACTTCTTTTCTTTATTTATCTTTTATTTTCCTTTTTCTTAGCTATAGCACTTCCCTGGATAAAACACGCTACTGCTAACTCTTTTTTTTCTTTTTCTTTTTTTCTTTTTCTTTTTCTTTTTTTTATTTTTCTTGCATTTCATTTTCGACAACTTATTAGTTTCTTTTTCTTTTTCTTTTCTTTTCATTTCATTTTGCAAAACATCCTTTCTTTTTCTTTTTCTTTTTCTTTCATTTGCACTTTTCTTTTTCTTTTTCTTTCATTTTGCAATATACGTACCATTGTTACCGTCCGGATAATAATTAGTATAATATATATCTTACATCATTTGACCTCTATCGGCGGTACACAAAATAGCTAGACACACACAAACTTTGGGATTAGTTTGTCAGCTTGGGCGACGACGACGCTTCAGACTGATCTTCTTCCCTCTTTTGTTCGTTGTCGAATAATTGAGCCCATGGTCGTGACTTTTCCTTCTCCAGGGATTACGCTCTTTCGTAGGTAATGTAGTCTTCATTCTTCTTTTGACATATGTTTCGTCATCATTAGCATCATCTTCCCTCATCTGATCACCGTACTGGTCATAGTCTTCCTCGTTGGTGACTCCATCCATTCCGGTGATGCTCCTTTTGTTTCTCCTCACGACAACACGGCTGGGATTGATCGGATCAGTTATGAAGAAACATTGTGTCACGTGTCTATCATGTACCCATGGCTCATTTTTAGCGATGGCGTTCACGGTACCGCTATCATCGGAGTCGGGTATACACATGGTAGTGAAATGTCGGTTCTCTCTGTGTACATTTTTAGCCCATCTGACACGGAACATCGTCGCGTTATGCAATCCAGAGTAGTTAAGCTCCCATATCTCTTAGACCCTTTCATAATATCTTTCAATTACATTCTCGGTCATGGCTTCCATCGTCACCCCTGAGTTTTGGTCATCACTGGTTATATCTTTCTCCTCCGTGTAGAACGTGTATCCGTTGATATCGTATGCTTGATAAGTCACGAGGTTGGTCGAGGGGCCATGTGCTAAGGCGTATATGAGTGTTCCGTTCGGACAACCCTCGTCCGGGGGATTAGCCAGCACTCGCTCTTTGAACCAACGCAAGAAAGTGGAGTTGTGCTCTCTAATAACTTCAGCGTCCGTCCTGTGCACCCCATGGTCACGGTACTTCTTTGCGATGGTCTCTTTGTGCAGTGTCACGAAATCTTCTAGCACATCTAGGTGTTGTAGCACTACTAAGTTTGCCCTATCAAGGTCGTTTTGTCGGCCCGAGCGTAACACATTCACATCCCTATGACCGTTGGTGTGACCTTCGCCTTCGAGCCTTCCACAGTGCTTGTTGACGGGTAAACCAACAACAGGGTCTTTGGTCAGATAAATCTCACATAAAGAGGTGCACTCTTTGGTCAGATATCCCTGGGCTATGCTTCCATCTGGACAGGACATGTTACGAACGAATCCTTTGATTACCCCATTCATCCTCTCGAATGGCATCATGCTATGCAGGAATGTCGGCCCTAGGACGATGATGTCGTCCATGATGTGGACACATAGATGCACCATGACATCAAAGAACGCGGGCGGGAAGTACATCTCTAGCTCATTCAGTATGACAATGATCTCTTCCTGTAGCCTATGGAGTTGCTTCACACTGATCGACTTTCGAGAGATAGCATCAAAAAAGTGGCATAGGTCAGTAAGCATCTCACGCACATGTGTGTCCATAATCCCTCTAAGTGCAACCAGGATTAAATGCGTCATCATCACATGACAGTCGTGAGACTTCATCCCACTGAACCTTTTTTTTTCTTAGTGTCCAGATATCTGCTTATCTTCCCACAGTATCCGGAACTAACTTTGATTCCGGCAAGGCACTTGAACAATTGATCGACCTCCTTCAGATCTAAGGTGAAGCAAGAGGGGGGGGCAATATTGTTCTTCCTTCTTGTTTACTTTTTTGCCCCTATCTTCCGTCTCTGTCTCCGTCTCGGTCTCCTCTGACGACCTTTTACCGGGCATTTGAAGATCTTTCCTGATTTTCAAAAATTCCAAGTCTTTTCTTGCCTTCGGCCCATCCTTGGTCCTCTCCGGCATGTTCATCAATGTTCCAAGCAAACTCTCAAGGATATTTTTTGTGATATGCATTTGATCAAGGCTATGAGGCGTGTCGAGTATGGGCCAGTATTCCAAGTCCCAGAAAACAGATCTCGTCTTCCATATCTTCAGCAGGGGCTCCGGCGCCTTTTTCTTCGTCTTTCCCAGGGAGGGGCACTCTTCCCAGTTCTTCAATAACTCATATATTTCTGCGCCACTACGCTTACGTGGAGAACCTTGATGCTCAACCTTACCATTGAATAGATCTCCATGCTTTCTCCATGGGTCATCCTTCTTGAGCCATCTTCGATGCCCCATGTACACGATTTTCGAAGACCCGCCATCTTTCGATAGCTGCAGAGAAGTTGTATCATCTATGCACCTCGTGCATCCGCAATATCCGTGGCACACCTGGCCGGAGAGATAGCCGTAACCGAGATAGTCCTGCACCGTAGTGATCAGCGCGGCTCTCATGTAGAAATACTCTCCTTTGCTTGCATCCCATGTCTTGGCCGGCATTGTCCATAAGGTCTGTAACTCCTCTTTCAGTAACCCGAGATACAGATTTATATCATTTCCCGGTTGTCTCGGCCCTTGAATAAGCATAGCCATGTGTATGTATTTTTCCTTCATGCACAACCATGGGGGAGGTTGTACATCCATACCAACACGGGCCATGTGCTATGATTGGTGTTCTGGTTGCCAAATGGATTCATGCCATCACTACTAGCGCCAAGCACGATGTTCCTTGGATCATTTGCGAAAAAATTTCAAATTCAGCATTTAATGCTATCCACTGGCTAGCATCTGCGAGGTGTCTCAGCTTCGGTTCATCTCCATCATCTGGCTTCACCCTCTCCGTGTGCCAGCGCATAAGCTTTGCTTCCTTAGGATCTATGAAATACCGCTGTAGACGCGGAGTGGTCGGAAAGTACCATACAACTTTCTGTGGAGCTTTCTTTCCGGCCTTTTTATATCGTGAAGCATTGCACTTTGGATAGATGATTTTTTCCGCGTGCTTGTTCCGATATATGATGCAATCATTGATGCATGCGTGATATCTAATATGTGGCAGATCAAGAGGGCACACGATTTTCTTTGCCTCCTCGACACTAGTAGGACACAGGCTTCCCGCGGGAAGAACCTTCTTTAGGTACTTCAGAAGCTCATCCAGGCTTGTATCTGTCCATTTGTTTTTTCCTTCATCTTTAGAAGTTCTAGTGTGAAACTCAAGCGGGTCACCTCGGGATTATTGCAACCATCATACAAAGGAGTCATCGAGTCTACCTCCAGTTGCGCCAGTTTGGCCTCCTCTCTAGAAGCAGCTCTGTCGCTAGTCGTCTTCTTGCGAAGCAGGTCTCGAACATACGGGTCCCGGATGGCTTAACTTAGTAGCGACGAATACGGTGGCGTGTCCGCGTCTTCTCCACCTTGAACTGCCTCTTCGCCATCGACATTTCCGAGGCCGTCTTCCTCTTCGGGCACATAATCGGTCATCTCTTCGTCTGGTGGCCCCATGTCATTATTTCCTGCCCCGTCGACGTCCTCATGATCATCATCATCATCTTCTTCTTCTTCACTTATCCACCGAGTATGGCCATGCATGAAACCATGCATGAGCAGGTGCGCCTTGAATTTACCACCCTCAAAGGGGTCTAGCCTGATTATTCCTTTGCATTTTTGACACGGACATAAAACATCCCTCAGTCTTTTTTCATACATGCACTACTAGGAAAACCCTTATTAGTAGCGCTGGTTATTTGGCTTTTAGTAGCGTAGGTGGGCGCGCTACTGCTACAACGCTACAACTATTTTTTAGCAGTAGCGCTTGTTTTAACCAGCGCTACTACTATCTGTATCTAGCAGTAGCGCGCCTCTTCCCATCGCTACTGCTAATGCTAGTAGCGTGGCCCAACTAACAAACGCTACTGGTAAGCAGCGCTACTACTACTCCAATACCCCACGCTACTGCTAGTATTTTCTTTTTTTTATGTTGCTGTATTCGTATTTTTACTTGTTTTATACAGTTACAACATACACATACACTGGAACTATATGAAAAAGGAATGTCTCATCATCATTGATAAGTCTCCGTCGTATCTACTTTTCCAAACACTTTTGCCCTTGTTTTGGACTCTAACTTGTATGATTTGAATGGAACTAACCCGGACTGACGCTGTTTTCAGCAGAATTGCCATAATGTTGTTTTATGTCTAGAAAACAAAAGTTCTCGGAATGACCTGAAACTCCATGGAATATCTTAGAATAAATAATAAAAAATCCTCGCCAAAGATGAAGACCAGGGGGCCCACACCCTATCCACGAGGGTGGGGGCGCCCCCCCCTCCTGGGAGCGCCCCCTACCTCGTGGGCCCCCTGGAGACCCTTCGACGCCAACTCCAACTCCATATATTGGCTTTTGGGGAGAAAAGAATCAGAGAGAAGAAATCAACGCGTTTTTCGATACGGAGCCGCCGCCAAGCCCTAATCTCTCTCGGGAGGGCTGATCTGTAGTCCGTTCGGGGCTCCGGAGAGGGGGATTCATCGCCGTCGTCATCATCAACCATCCTCCATCACCAATTTCATGATGCTCACCGCCGTGCGTGAGTAATTCCATCGTAGGCTTGCTGGACGGTGATGGGTTGGATGAGATTTATCATGTAATTGAGTTAGCTTTGTTAGGGTTTGATCCCTAGTATCCACTATGTTCTGAGATTGATGTTGCTATGACTTTGCTATGCTTAATGCTTGTCACTTGGGCCCGAGTGCCATGACTTCAGATCTGAACCTATTATGTTTTCATGAATATATGTGAGTTCTTGATCCTATCTTGCAAGTCTATAGTCACCTACTATGTGTTATGATCCGGCAACCCTGAAGTGACAATAATCGAGACCACTCCCGGTGATGACCATAGTTTGAGGAGTTCATGTATTCACTATGTGCTAATGCTTTGTTCCGGTTCTCTATTAAAAGGAGGCCTTAATATCCCTTAGTTTCCAATAGGACCCCGCTGCCACGGGAGGGTAGGACAAAAGATGTCATGCAAGTTCTTTTCCATAAGCACGTATGACTATATTCGGAATACATGCCTACATTACATTGATGAATTGGAGCTAGTTCTGTGTCACCCTATGTTATGACTGTTACATGATCAACCGCATCCGGCATAATTATCCATCACTAATCCGGTGCCTACGAGTTTTCCATATACTGGTTCTCACTTATTTACTTTTCCGTTGCTACTGTTACAATCACTACAAAAATACCCAAAACATTACTTTGCTGTCTTTACTTTTGTTACTGTTACCACCACTATCATATTACTTTGCTACTAAACACTTTGTTGCAGATACTAAGTTTCCAGGTGTGGTTGAATTGACAACTCAGCTGCTAATACTTGAGAATATTCTTTGGCTCCCCTTGTTTCGAATCAATAAATTTGGGTTGAATACTCTACCCTCGAAAACTGTTGCGATCCCCTATACTTGTGGGTTATCAAGACCTTTTTCTGGGGCCGTTGCCGGGGAGCATAGCTCTATTCTTTGAGTCACTTGGGATTTATATCTGTTGGACACTATGAAGAACTTGAAAGACGCTAAGACAACAATTTATCCCTCAACTACGAGGGGAGGTAAGGAACTGCCATCTAGCTCTGCACTTGATTCACCTCCCGTTATGAGTAAGCTAGCAACACCTAAACCTGCTTCTGCTATTCGTTCTGATATGTTGCATGTTATTGATGATGCCACTTCTGCTATGCATGATACTTATGATGAAACTACTTCTATGCTTGATACTACTATGCCCCTTGGTGAATTTCTTGATGAACAAATTTCTAGGTCTAGAGAGAGAGAGAAATTATTGAAACTGATAATATTGATGAAAGTGATGATGAAGATATGCCTGCTATTCCTGAGGGTTATCTTTTTGATGTGGAATCTTCTGTAGCTATTTTTGCCTGCCAGGATAGATACGAACTTAAGAGGCTGCTAGTTAAATGGAGTAAAGAATCTCTTAGAGACAGAATGAAACCTGACCCTGCTTTTGCTACTTCACCTATTTGTGTTCCCGATAAGGATTACTATGAATTTTCTATTGATCCAGATATAATTACTTTGGTTGAATCTGATCCTTTCTATGGCTATGAATCTGAAACTGTTGTGGCACATCTTACTAAGTTAAATGATATAGCCGCCCTGTTTACTAATGATGAGAGATCGCGCTACTTTTATATACTCAAAATATTTCCGTTCTCATTAAAGGGTGATGCTAAGATATGGTTTAATTCTCTTGATCTTGGTTGTGTGCGTAGTCCCCAGGATATGATTTATTACTTCTCTGCTAAATATTTCCCTGCTCATAAGAAACAAGCTGCTTTGACGGAAATATACAACTTCGTGCAAATTAAAGAAGAGAGTCTCCCACAAGCTTGGGCGAGGCTTCTCAAGTTACTTAATGCTTTGCCTGATCATTCTCTTAAGAAACCTAAAATACTTGATAACTTTTATAATGGACTAACTGATGCCTCCAGAGATTACCTAGATAGTTGTGCTGGTTCTCTTTTCAGGGAAAGAACACCGGATGAAGCTGAAATTATATTGAATAATATGTTGACAAATGAAAATAATTGGGCACCTCCTGAGCCAGCTCCAGAGCCAATTACTAAGCCTATTCCTAAACCAACTCCGAAGAAGAGAGGTGTTCTATTTCACAGTCCTGAAGATATGCAAGAGGCAAAGAAATCTATGAAAGAAAAAGGTATTAAAGCTGAAGATGTTAAGAATTTACCTCCTATTGAAGAAATACACGGTCTTAATTTACCGCCTGTTGAAGAAGTATATGATCTCAATTCTTTATTCACTAAAGAACCTCCTGATCCCGATATACCGACACAGGTAGTAAAGGTAAATTCGTAAATTCTCTCTATAGATATGATAAAGTTGAAGTCCCTCCTACTAAAATTGTGTCACACGCAATATGCGATACTATCCTAAAGAGACTCGAAGGTCCCACCAAGGATAGAACCGCATATTGAAACGCTTTTGCAAGGTGGATCATTACATCAACATACATAATAGATGGGGATACATACAAAAGGCATGCAATGCCACATGAATACAACATCATCTTACATAAGAGCACCATCCGACTACGGATGAAACACAAACAGAAACTCAAACGACATCCACCCTGCTAGCCCAGGCTGTCGACCTGGAACCTATCCCCTGATCGAAGAAGAAGCAGAAGAAGAACTCCAAAACAAGCAAACATCGCTCTCGCGTCATGATCATCGCATAACCTGTACCTGCAACTGTTGTTGTAGTAATCTATGAGCCACGAGGACTCAGCAATCCCATTACCATGGGTATCAAGACTAGCAAAGCTTAATGGGAAAGGAAGGGGTAAAGTGGTGAGGTTGCAGCAGCGACTAAGCATATATGGTGGCTAACCAACGCAAATAAGAGCGAGAAGAGAGCAAGCGGAACGGTCATGAAGCTAGCAATGATCAAGAGGTGATCCTGAACTCCTACTTACGTCAAACATAACCCAAAACCGTGTTCACTTCACGGACTCCGCCGAAAAGAGACCATCACGGCTACACATGCGGTTGATGCATTTTAATTCGAATCTGGTGTCAAGTTATCTACAACCGGACATTAATAAATTCCCATCTGCCACATAACCACTGGCACGGCTTTCAAAAGTTTATACCTTGTAGGGGTGTCCCAACTTAGCCCATGATAAGCTCTCGCGATCAATGAAGGATATACCTTCTCCCAGGAAGACCCGATCAGTCTCGGAATCCTGGTTTACAAGACATTTCGACGATGGTAAAACAAGACCAGCAAAGCCGCCCGATGTGCCGACAAATCCCGATAGGAGCTGCACATATCTCGTTCTCAGAGCACACCGGATAAGCGAAGCATACATGTACCAACGTATCCCAAGTTGCCTAGGGACGGTCCCGCACGGTGCTCTAGTTTGGACCAACACTCGGAGGAGCACAGGCCTGGGGGGGGGGGGTAAATAAAGATGACCATCGGGCTCCGGAAACCGAAGGGAAAAAGTGCTAGGTGAGGCAAATGGTAAAACTAAGGTTTGGCCTTGCTGGAGGAGTTTTATTCAAAGCGAACTGTCAAGGGGGTCCCATAAATCACCCAACCGCATAAGGAACACAAAATCCGGGAACATAACACCGGTATGATGGAAACTAGGACGGCAAGAGTGGAACAAAACACCAGGCATATGGCCGAGCCTTCCACCCTTTACCAAGTATATAGATGCATTAATTAAATAAGAGATATTGTGATATCCCAACATAAACATGTCCATCATGGGGCAATCTTCAATTTCACCTGCAACTAACAACGCTATAAGAGCGGCTGAGCAAAGCGGTAACATAGCCAAACAACGGTTTGCTAGGAAGGGTGAAAAGGTTAGAGGCTGACATGGCAATTTCGGAGGCTTGAGGAACAATTGATAGGCAGCATAGCATAGCGATAGAACGAAGCAACTAGCATAGCAATGATAGGAGTGAGATCCAAGGTGATGGTCATCTTGCCTGAAATCTCGCAAGGAAGAAGAACGATTCCATGAAGAAGATGAAGCCACGAAGATGAACCAAGCGTAGGCGAACGAATCCTCACGATCACAACGAAACGGGAACTATCAAGAAGAAGCACACAACATGGTAAACACACCACACATGGACATGACATGATGCTCAACCAAGTATGTTGCAAGACAAGACTACATGAAGCTACTCATGGCAAGAGATGATGCAAACAAGAGCAACACATCAAGGCAAGTTTAAATGAGGCTGGAACCAACATATAACAATTCTGGTAAGTCCTCATATGCAAATTTAGAAATTGGCCCATATCTGAAAAAACCTTATGTTCAAGTTGTTAAACAGCAAGTTAAGATGCACCAAGAAGATCTACACGAGATTCTAGTCAAGTTACATATAAAGTTCATTTAATTCGGAGCTACGACCTAGAAGATATGAGCAAAACAAGTTAAACATGGCATTGATGCAAAATGCGTTTAAACATCAAGCAAACACCTCAAAACAAGGATGCAACATGATCATATGAAGCTACATGCAATTCTAAGAAAGTTTCATATAGAGCACACTCAAAATGGAGCAACGGTGCAACACATACACTCTATACAAGTTATAGCAACAATCTGTCCATAACAGCAACTAGGCATCTTGCAAGCATCAAAACAGTATTCTACAGCATCTCAACAGGAAAACAAAAGGCATGGACATGATTTACAGGTAAAGCATAACAAAACATGAACACTGAGCTATCTGCAGAAATCAATAGAACATGCTCAAAAAACACATGGCAAGATTGCATATAATAACAGTTTACAGACTTGGCAGAAATAACATCAGGTTACAATGTTTAGAGCTATCAACCAACATGTTACAGGAGCTTAACATGGCCAAAAAAGGCATGGCATGAATCTACTAATTGCATATAACAAAAGTACCTTACTGACCATGAGCCAAAAGGACACAGAAAATATGATGGCACCCATGTAAACATAGCAAGTGATATGACAGATTCATACATGGCAGGAACAACAATAAGTAGGCATGTTGGTGAGCTTATACCACTCACCACAGAGCAATAAATGGCATGACAAGGTTACCAACAGTAATAATACATATTTATTAATCTAAGGATAGTAATAGCAAGTTCATAGGATGCATGGATCACTATCAAAGCTCATGGCAAAACTGAACTTAATGTTAACAGGCTGACAGCAACATTATTTAGCAAGTTGGGAGCATGATTACAACAAGCTACATCAGGCTATAAATGCAACCAGGGGTATTGATGGATAGAGCATGACATTTATAACAAAAAAACCTTAGTGAACATCTCCAGATTATGCATCGAATGACTTGTAGCATCAGGTTTACATAGCATCATGATATAGCAGATTCAGACTAGCAAAACAGCAACAGCAAGTACCCTACATCACAAGCTCGTTGCACTCACTACAAGACTCACAAAAATACATGGATTGCACCACTGTGAATATGACATGATTTAGTACAAAACATATGTAGAGCTCATGCTCATAGGATGCACACATCAAATGCAATAAAAATGACAAATCACCAAGTTATAACAGTTTCAGCAGATTAACATCATATAGCACTCTTGCGATGATGATTTGGGCACCAAGATGAACTCAAATGAACATGGCAGAATGGAAAGAAATGGAGATACTCTCACAACGAACAATTTGATATATTACACGCACAAAATGGAGCAGTATGCATGGAGTTATGATGCGTTGAACAGGGCATGAAAATGCAAATATTTCGGGACTTGGGGAAATTTTGGAGGTCAACCTTGTCTTCCAGATCCAGATCGGGGTGGCGTGCGAACCGAGGTCCACCGGGGCCGGGCTCGGGGCAATGGTCGGAGGGAGGGTGCGGTCGCCGGAGGGAGGGCGCGGTCGCTGGAGGCGGGGGCGCGGCGGGGTCTGGCCAGCAGCGGAGCTTGGCGAGCTCGGCCATGGCGGGCGGCGCGCCTGGCGAGCGAAGGCGGGGCGACGGCGGTGCTGGGCGCGAGGCGGGACGTC
>NC_041393.1:158136376-158157230 GCF_002162155.2 Triticum dicoccoides | reverse complement strand
GATCTGGGCGGTGGTAGCGGAGATGGGCCCGCGGGGGCCGACTGCGGGCCGAGCGGGCCGCGGGCGGCGGCAGCTGCCATGTGGCGGCGCGCCATTGGCTGCGGGCGGCGGCGGAGATGCGTCCGGCGGAATCGGACATGTCCGGCGGCGCGCAGGGGAAGAGGCTAGTGTTTATCTGCGCGAAAATTCGGGGAGGGGCACCTATTTACAGGTAGAGGGAGCTAGGAGACTCCAAATGAGGAGCGGTTTCGCCCACACGATCGTGATCGAATGACCGATAGCATGGAGGGGGTTTGGATGGGTTATGGGCCACTTTGGAGGGGGGTTGGGCTGCACACAAAAGAGGCCTTTGCGGTTCCCCGGTTAACCGTTGGAGTATCAAACGAACTCCAAATGGCACGAAACTTGACAGGCGGTCTACGGGTGGTATACCAAGGCCGCTTCGCAAACCTCAGACCTTTTCGAGAAAGTTTAACACCCGCTCATAACAGGAGACAAAAGGGGGACGCCAGGGGACATAGGAGTGTCAGATTACAAGACGGACAACAGGGAAAATGCTCGGATGCATGAGACGAACACGTATGCAAAATGAGATGCACATGATGACACGACAAAATGCAACACGCAAACAAATGACATGGCAAGGACGGCGAATAACTGGCAGACACCTGGCGCATCGAATCCGGGGCGTTTCAAATTGCTAGTCAGTGCTTGGATGAGTTTGATGACTTTATGTTTAAGCAAGATGACTTTAATGCTTATTTTGGTAGACAATTAAAACAAAATACCTATATGATTAAACGCTTGGGTGATCATATGGCTAATATTAGAGGTGAACTTAAACTTGTTAGCAAACATGCTTCTATGGTTACCACTCAAGTAGAACAAGTACTTAAAGCTCAGAAAGAAGTGCTTGATGAAATGAATAGTAAGAAAAATGATTATGCTGTTAGAGTGGCTACCAGAACTGGTAGAATGACTCAGGAACCTTTGTATCCTGAAGGCCACCCTAAGAGAATCAAGCAAGATTCTCAGAGAAATAATATTGATGTACCTAGTTCTTCTAAAAGGAAGAAAAAGAAAAATGATAGGACCTTGCAAAATTCTAGTGAACCTATTGCTGAACCACCTGAGAGTCCAAATGATATCTCTATGTCTAATGGTGAAACACAATCTGGTAATGGACATGAACCAAGTGAAAATGTTAATGATGATGTTCATGATGATGCTCAACCTAGAAATGATAATGATGTAGAAGTTGAACCTGCTGTTGATCTTGATAACCCACAATCAAAGAATCAACATTATGATAAAAGAGACTTCGTTGCTAGGAAACATGGTAAAGAAAGGGAACCATGGGTTCAGAAACCCATGCCTTTTCCTCCAAAACCATCCAAGAAAAAGGATGATGAGGATTTTGAGCGCTTTGCTGAAATGATTAGACCTATCTTTTTGCGTATGCGATTAACTGATGTGCTCAAAACAAATCCTTATGCTAAGTATATGAAGGATATTATTACAAATAAAAGAAAGATACCGGAGGCTGAAATTTCCACCATGCTTGCTAATTATACTTTTAAGGGTGGAATGCCAAAGAAACTTGGAGATCCAGGAGTACCTACTATACCATGCTCCATTAAGAGAAATTATGTTAAAACTGCTTTATGTGATCTTGGAGCCGATGTTAGTGTTATGCCTCTCTCTTTATATCCTAGACTTGACTTGAATAAGTTGACACACCTACTGAAATATCCTTGCAAATGGATGATAAATCAACTGCTATACCTGTCGATATCTGTGAGGATGTGCCTGTTGTAGTTGCAAACATTACTATTTTAATGGACTTTGTTATTCTTGATATTCCCGAGGATGATAGTATGTCTATTATTCTTGGAAGACCTTTCCTTAATACTGCAGGGGCTGTTATTGATTACAACAAAGGCAATGTCACTTTTCATGTTAATGGTAACGAGGATATGGTACATTTTCGAGGAAACAACCTCAAGTTTATAGTATCAATTCTATTGGAAAAATTCCATCGATTATATTTGGAGGTTTTGAATTTCCTCTCCCTACTGTCAAGTAGAAATATGATATACTTATTATTGGGGATGTCCATATCCCCATTGAGGTAACATAGTGTTATTCGAAATTTCTTCGGTTCCATGTTAATCGGAATGAGTTTGTTAAGAAGACTTGATCAACCTTGTTAGTGGATTCCTTTTGATAAGCATGAGATGGATGAAACTAGAAGCACAACCTTCTGTACCCTCTTTATATTTTTTGTTATTTAGCAGAAACAAAGTAAAATAGTATTTTTCTGTCTGTTTCCTGAGTTATCCGTGCAATATAAAATATCCTGAAAATAAAAGTCCTCAGAATGCCATGCCAATTTAATATGATTTTTTCGAGAATATTTGAGGATTTACTGTGCAAAAATTACCGCGGGGGAGCTGCCACCTGGCCACGAGGGTGGAGGGCGCGCCCTACCCCTGGGCGCGCCCCCCTGCCTTGTGGGCCCACGGTGGACCTCCTCCACTTATCCCTGCACCCATCTTCTTCCTCTGCCTCACACAAACACGAAAAACCAACTCAAGCACGAGTTCCAGCCCCTGTTGCTGTGTTTTCGATCTCCTTGCTCAAAGCACCTCTCGCAAAACTGCTTGGGGAGATTGTTCCTTGGTATGTTACTCCTCCATTGGTCCAATTAGTTTTTGTTCTAGTGCTTTATTCATTGCAAATTTATGTTGCATAGGTGACCATGTTCTTGAGCTTGCATGTCAAATTTATATGGTTCCAAGTAGTTCTAATGCTTGATATAGGCTCTAGGCACTTGTGGGAGTAGTTGTTATCAATTTTATTGAAGTTGGTTCACTTTTATTTGAAGTTACTAAAAATTTCAGAAATTTTTCAGAGGAAACAATATGTTTAGGAAGATGTTCCAAGGTGGTTCTTGAAGGAAGCAAGGTCCCAGGCTTGCAATGCGTGATGCTGACGAGGAACCACCAAGAGACGCTTCTGTGAGGCCCTGTGAATGGCCTTCGGAAAATTTTATGGATCAAGCGGGAATCAAAAAAGAATTCAACGCATATATACGCAATGCCGGTCTTGAGGACTTTGGAGCTGACAAATGCCCCCAGTATCGTGATCTCACAAGTTCATTTGTGAGGAGGTTTGAGTTTTCATCTTCGCGTAATTCTCCTTCAGTCATGTTTGACCTTTATGACAAATCTTATACCATGGACTTAGAGGATTTCACTTTTGCTTGCAAACTTCCATCTTGGGGTAGTGTCAGGGATCCCCCTAAACTGAATATAGAGACTTTCTTGCTAGAATAACTGTGGGGGAATCTAGAGATATAACACAAGCCACTATAGGGAGCATTCACTTTCCTGCTATACATTATTTTGCTCTCTTCATAGGTAGATGCATAAATGCTAAGGATGAAGCATGCCACATGTGTGCCCCTGATCTCAGCATTCTCAGAAGTGCTGTGTTAGGAGACCAATTTTATCATATGGGAGCCATTGTAGCTCGTAGGTTGCATCATAATAGACATAACGGAGATTTCTTTGGAGGAATTTATGCAACCTGCTTAGCTAATTTTCTTGAGATAGACATTCCTGAGGGTTATATGGAGTTACCCCCTAATTATTTAGATTTTGATTCTATGGTTTCCCACCAGTTTGTTGAGAGGACTGAACCACCTTTCCAGTATCGACTAATCTTTAACAAACGTCATGTTGCCCATATTACTCTTCCTGCTCCTGCCTTCTTTGATTCTCAGACAAAAGGAAGATATATTATTACCAGAGAGGAGGCAGATGAGTACGAGAGGAGAGTGGAGGCGGCTCGACGCCACGCTGCAGCTCAGGAGGCGATAGCCGCTGCATTGCAGTATGGCCCCAGCTTCACCTACGGGTATCCGCCAGGCTATCCCTGGCAATAGACCAACTTAGGCCAAACGCCTAAGCTTGGGGGAGTACGTATTTCCCACCGACATTACATTCATGTTCACACACACCAATTGCTAGATGTCGGTGCTCATACTCTTTCACTGTAATATCCATGCTAGTTTATCTTCTTGTGTTTATTTTCTTCTTGTGTGCTTTCTCCTTAAGAAAAACCAAAAAATTAGTAGTAGTTTATTTCTTTGTTGTAGTAATAAAAAAGGAAAACCCAAAAATATTTCCCGTTCTTCTTTTTGCTTGTTGGGAGCTTTCCCGTGTAAATAGTTTTTATTTCTTTTCTTTTCTTTGGGGGTCAGTAGGAGAAGACCATGATTAAATTGTTGAAGTGGCTCTTATATGCATCATTGTTGATTTAACCAAGAGCCCATATTGCCTTGTCTTCTCCTGTTTATTGAATGCTCGCAGATTCCAGCTTAGTCCAATGCACGTGCACTCTTATTATTATTCACACCGTTCGGTTGTGCAAGTGAAAGGCAATTATGATGATATATGATGGACTGACTGAGATGGGAAAAGCTGGTATGAACTCGACCTCTGTTGTTTTTGTAAATATGATGAGTTCATCGTTCTTGATTCAGCTTATTATGAATAAACATGTTTGCAATGACAATTAGAGATCATAGTTGCTCGTGCCATGCTTGATTAGCTATGAGTTATAATGGATTAACTTGCGTGCCAACATGCTATTAAAATGGTTGTGATGTGGTATGATGGGGTGGTATCCTCCTTTGAATGATTTAAGTGACTTGACTTCACACATGTTCATGCATGTAGTTGAAACAAATCAACATAGCCTTCACGATATTTATGTTCATGGTGGATTATATCCTACTCATGCTTGTATTCAATGTTTATTAATTTTAATGCATGTTCATGACTGTTGTCGCTCTCTAGTTGGTCGCTTCCCAGTCTTTTGCTAGCCTTCACTTGTACTAAGCGGGAATACTGCTTGTGCATCCATTCCCTTAAACCCCAAAGTTATTCCATATGAGTCCACTATACCTTCCTATATGTGGTATCTACCTGCCGTTCCAAGTAAATTTGTATCTGCCAAACTCTAAACCTTCAAATAAACATTCTGTTCTGCATGCTCGAATAGCTCATATATCAACTAGGGCTGCCCTTATCTTCCGTGTTAGGCGGGTTATTCTCAAGAGGAGTGGACTCCGCTCCTCATTCATGAGAAAATGGCTGGTCATCGGGATGCCCAGTCCCATGTGAGGGAGTCCGGACTAGGGGGTGTCCGGATAGCCAAACTATCATCATCGGCCGGACTCCAAGACTATGAAGATACAAGATTGAAGACTTTGTCCCGTGTCCGGATGGGACTTTTCTTGGCGTGAAAGGCAAGCTTGGCGATACAGATATGTAGATCTCCTACCAATGTAACCGACTTTTTGTAACCCTAGCCCTCTCCGGTGTCTATATAAACCGGATGGCTTTAGTCCATAGGACAAACAACAATCATACCATAGGCTAGCTTCTAGGGTTTAGCCTCCTTGATCTCGTGGTAGATCCACTCTTGTAACACACATCATCAATATTAATCAAGCAGGACGTAGGGTTTTACCTCCATCAAGAGGGCCTGAACCTGGGTAAAACATCGTGTCCCTTGTCTCCTGTTACCATCCGCCTAGACGCACAGTTCAGGACCCCCTATCCGAGATCCGCCGGTTTTGACACCGACATTGGTGCTTTCATTGAGAATTCCTCTGTGTCGTCACCGATAGGCTCGATGGCTTCTTCGACCATCATCAACGATGCAGTCCAGGGTGAAACCTTTCTCCCCGGACAGATCTTCGTATTCGGTGGCTTTGCACTGCGGGCCAATTCGCTTGGCCATCTGGAGCAGATCGAAAGCTACGCCCCTGGCCGTTAGGTCAGGTTTGGAAGCTTGAACCTCACGGCTGACATCCGTGGGGACTTGATCCTCGATGGATTCGAGCCACAGCCGAGCGTTCCGCACTGTCATGGAGAGCATGATTTAGCTCTGCAGCCGGACAGTACCCTGGGGGCCGCACTCGAACCTGCTCCGATCTTCAATTCGGAGCCGGCCGCGTAGATCGAGGACAGATGGCTAGACGCCGCCTCGAGGGTTGCAACCTCTACGGCGATAGAGCCGAACACTGACCTTGTCCCTCATAAAGCTCGTGACTCCGAGGTGCCGGACTCCGAACCTCCCGCGCCCTCTCCGATCGAATCCGATTGGGCGCCGATCATGGAGTTCACAGCAGCGGACATCTTTCAACACTCACCTTTCAGCGACATCTTGAGTTCGCTAAAGTATCTCTCGTTATCAGGAGAGCCCTGGCCAGACTGCGGTCAGGACGGTTGGGATGAGGACGACTAAGAAATTCAAAGCCCACCCACCACCCACTTGGTAGCCGCTGTCGACGATCTAACCGACATGCTAGACTACGACTCCGAAGACATCGACGGTATGGACGATGATGTCGGAGAAGAACAAGAACCAGCGCCGACCGGGCACTGGAAAGCCACCTTCTCATATGACATATACATGGTGGATATCCCAAAGGATGGGAATTGCGAAGGAATAGAGGAGGATGACCCCTCCAAGAAACAGCCCAAGTGCCGACGTCAGCGGCGCCGCTCTAAATCCCGCCACATCAAGAATGAAGATTCCAGCACCGGAGATAATAATACACCGGACAGTGCCGAAGACAACCCACTCCAGCAAGATCCAGCGCAGGAGGATGGAGACGCCAGCCCTCATGAGAGAGCGGCAGAAGAAGAGGTAGAGGATTATATGCCTCCCTCCGGAGACGAAGCAAGCCTCGACGACGATGAATTCGTCGTGCCTGAGGATCCCGTCGAACAAGAGCGTTTTAAACGCAGGCTTATGGCCACGGCAAACAGCCTCAAGAAAAAGCAGCAACAGCTTAGAGCTGATCAAGATCTGCTAGCCGACAGATGGACTGAAGTCCGCGCGGCCGAAGAGCATGAGCTCGAACGCCCCTCCAAAAGCTACCCTAAACGCAAGCTGCTCCCCCGATTAGAGAAGGAAGCATATGAACCCGCATCACCAGGAGACAATACGGCCGACCGACCACCCCGTGGTCGCGACAGAGAGGCCTCTAGGCCCTTCACTAGACCCGTACCCCGGCATCGCTCGAAAAGCACAAGGCCACAGGGGAACGCTTCGGACTTGCGAGTTACATTGGAGGATAAGGCAAGACAATCAAGATCGATCTATGGATTGCGTGGGCGCCCCACGGTACGTGACGACAACCGTCGCGCCGGACACAGTAAGTCCGGCCGGGCCGAACAGAACAGAGAAAGCTCTTTTGAGCTCCGTCGTGATATCGCCCAGTACAGAGGCGCCGCACACCCACTATGCTTCACATATGAAGTAATGGATCATCAAATCCCCGAAGGGTTTAAACTCGTGAATATCGAATCTTACGATGGTACAACAGACCCCGCGGTTTGGATCGAAGACTATCTTCTTCACATCCACATGGCCCGCGGTGACGATCTTCACGCCATCAAATATCTCCCCCTCAAGCTTAAAGGACCAGCCCGACATTGGCTTAACAGCTTGCTAGCAGAGTCAATTGGGAGTTGGGAAGACCTAGAAGCCGCATTCCTCGATAACTTCCAAGGCACGTATCTGCGACCACCAGACGCTGATGACCTAAGCCACATAATTCAGCAGCCAGACGAATCAGCCAGACAATTCTGGACACGGTTCTTAACCAAGAAAAACCAAATTGTCGACTGTCCGGATGCGGAGGCCCTCGCGGCCTTCAAGCATAACATCCGCGACGAGTGGCTTGCCCGGCACCTGGGACAGGAAAAGCCGAAATCCATGGCAGCCCTTACATCACTCATGACCCGCTTCTGCGCGGGTGAGGATAGCTGGCTAGCACGCAGCAACAACCTCAGCAAAAATTCTGGCAGTCCGGATTTCAAGGACCGAAATGGCAGGTCGTGTTGTAACAAAAACAAGCGCCGCATCAACGGCGACAATAGTGAGGATATGGCAGTCAATGCCGGATTCAGAGGCTCTAAACCCGGTCAGTGAAAAAAGCCATTCAAAAGAACTGCTCCGGGTCCGTCCAATTTGGACCGAATACTCGACCGCTTGTGCCAGATACACGGCACCCCCGAAAAGCCAGCTAACCACACCAATAGGGACTGTTGGGTATTCAAGCAGGCAGGCTAGCTAATTGCTGAAAACAATGACAAGGGGCTGCATAGCGATGACGTGGAAGAGACCCGACGGCCGAACAATAGAGGACAGAAGGGTTCCCCCCCACAGGTGCGGACGGGGAACATGATATACGCAACGCACGTACCCAAAAGGGAGCAGAAGCGTGCGCTAAGAGATGTATACACGATGGAGCCAGTCGCCCCAAAATTTAATCCATGGTCCTCCTGCCCGATCACTTTTGACCGAAGGGACCACCCCACCAGCATCCGCCACGGCGGATTCGCCGCATTGGTCTTAGACCCAATCGTCAATGGATTTCACCTCACTAGAGTCCTGATGGACGGCGGCAGCAGCCTGAACCTGCTCTATGAGGATACAGTGTGCAAAATGGGCATAGACCCCTCAAGGATCAAACCTACCAAGACGACCTTTAAAGGCGTCATACCAGGTGTAGAAGCCAATTGTACAAGCTCAGTTACACTGGAAGTGGTCTTCGGATCCCCGGATAACTTCCGAAGCGAGGAGTTAATATTCGACATAGTCCCGTTCCGCAGCGGCTATCATGCCTTGCTCGGACGTACCGCGTTTGCAAAGTTCAACGCGGTGCCGCACTACGCATACCTCAAGCTCAAGATGCCAGGCCCTCGAGGAGTCATCACGGTCAACGGAAACACTGAACGTTCTCTCCGAACGGAGGAACATACAGCAGCTCTCGCGGTAGAAGTACAATGCAGCCTCTTAAGGCAATTCTCGAGTCCGGCCGTTAAGCGGCCGGACATAGCTAAGCGCGCCCGGAGTAACCTACAAAAAGACCACCTGGCACGTTCCGAGCACGCGTAGCAGTGCGGCCCCAACCCCAGCCCCTGCAAAACGACAAAACAGGTCCTTCGCGTACACCATTACGCTCTGAAGATACCATGGGCATGGGGAGAGGGGCACGACCACGATAAGCCTATATTGCGGCTCAACCACACCAGGGGCTCTCAAGTGTGTCATTCTTTTTTCTTTGTACCTTTTATTTTTTACCCACAGGACTCCGTTCGTCAGAGGCCCTGTCCGGCAGCAGACCTGCCGAACTCACGATGCAACAGCCAGGGAAGGATAAAGGCTACAATGAATATACAGGTGGTCTCCATTACGAGCATTTTTATACACCAATCCGCAGCCTACCCCTGGAGGGGGACATGTTCAACAGTCCCATCCCTTGCTTATCGCTCTTTGTATCGTTCTGCATTCATAGCAGCACTTATTGAATAAAACAATGCAGCACCTTTTTGCTTATAATTGCATTTCCTTTTTATACATATGTTCATTTACGGCATGTTGCATCCGTGCACTTTGGTATGGCTAAAATACACCAGGGGCTTATGTTTCCCGCATCATGGTGTGATAAGTCCGAACACTTTCACAAGTGCGGCACCCCGAACTTATAGCACTATATGCATCGGCTCCGAATCATGTCTTGGGTCAATAGTTGGGTTTGCCCGGCTCCCATGTTTTGGTACCTTACATTCCGTTGTATCGGCTAAGGTAGCACTGGGAGAACCACTGCGATTGCGCCCCAGTTGAGCTGGGTTAACGCCTCAGTGGAGAAAGCTAAAACTGACCGTCATGATGAGGCGAGAGCCGGTCGCTGTTCGAGAGGTTTTTGCGAGTCCTTAAAGACTTATGCCGCTTAGAGCGAGGAGTCGGATCTTGTCCGGCCCAGGCGTGGATAGCGCCCCAAATTCGGCCTTCCGAAGACTAGGGGCTTCGCCGAAATTTAAAATTATAGAATTCTATGGCTAAGTGAGAGTGTTCAAGCATTATAAGTCCGGTTGCCTTGTTCGCTGTGTTGAGCGCCTCCCTAGATGGACCCAAAAATGGGAACAAGAGTGCTCAAGTTTATCCCGAACACCCCAGCACTAGTGGCATGGGGGCTGAAGCCGACGACTTGCCATCTCTCAGATTTGATAAACAGCCGCACAGAAGGTAATATTTTATATTAACAAGCGTTGCTTAGCGCATATGAACTAAGTTTTCAGCGCACAGGATAACAAAATGCGAGTCTACTCAAAAATTACATCTTTGGAGCACTCCCCCGCAATAGTGCGGGCGCCCTTCAGCACACTCTTGTAATACATCACAGGCGTGCGATGCTCCTTGCCCTCTGGTGGCGGGTCTGTCACAAGATTCTGGGCATCCATCTTACCCTAGTGCACCTTTGCGCGGGCAAGGGCCCGACGGGCACCCTCAATATAGGCGGAGTGCTTGACGACTTCAACCCACGGGCACGCATCCACCAGCCGCCGCACCAGGCCGAAGTAGCTCCCAGGCATGGCCTCCTTAGGCCACAGCCGAACTATGAGGCCCTTCATGGCCTGTTCGGCCGCCTTGTGGAGCTCGACCAGCTGCTTCAGCTGGTCGCTAAGGGGCACCGGATGTCCGGCCTCAGCATACTGAGACCAGAAGACCTTCTCCGTCGAGCTCCCCTCCTCGGCCCGGTAGAATGCGGCAGCATCGGACACGCTGCAAGGAAGATCTGCGAACGCTCCTGGAGAGCTCCGAATTCGGGTAAGCAACAGGTAATTAACACTCACATGCTTACTTTGCATGAAAAATGCCCTACCCGCTGCTATTTTCTTCACCGCCTCAATCTCCTGGAGGGCCTTGTAGGCTTCGGCCTTAGCGGCTTTGGCACTCTCAAGAGCCAGTGCAAGCTCAGACTCTCGAGTCCTCGAGTCACGCTCCAGGCTCATGTTTTTTCACGAGATCCTGGAGCTCTTGCTGTACCTCTGCCACCCGCGCCTCCTGCTTCTCTCGCTCGGTGCGCTCTGCGGCCGCATCGCGTTCGGCCGCGGCCACCGCCTCTTTCAGGGGTGCCACCTCGTTAGTGGCCCCTGCACTACCCATGTTATCCTTGTCATTCTTTTTGCAACCAAAATCCTTTTCTGTAAGGTACAATTTTAATCAGGTGTTACTCACCTTCCTTGTCCTCGAGCTGCTTCTTGGCACGGCCGAGCTCGTTCTTGGACCACTCGAGGTTTTCCTTCAAAGTATTGACCTCCGCAGTCAGTGCGGCAGAGGTCAGTAGCGCAGCCTACAATCCCATATTGACATATTTTTTATGACTCCTGCGTATATCTTTTTAGATCCTCAGTCCGGCTTTTCTTTCCGAACACCGAACCGAGCATCAGGGGCTACTGTCTATGCGGTACCATTCTATACATATTGAAATTCTTACCTCAAAGCCTGTTAGAAGGCTGTTGTTGGCTTCGGTCAGCCCGCTCTTGGCGAGCTGCACCTTCTGAATCACCGCACTCATAACGGTGCGGTGTTCCTCTTCGATGGAGGCGCCATTGAGCGCTCCAGCAAGCTATCCAGCGCCTCCGGTTGGATGGAGGTTGCCGACGTCACGGTCTTGCCCTTCTTACGAAGGGGTCGCCCGCCGGACTCCGGAGCCACTATGGGTTCCGGGGCCGAGTCCGGTGCAAAGTCTGGGATGTTGTCCTGCGACACCTCCGGGGCCCTCTCCTCCTGGTGGGTCCCTTCCTGGGATCCCACCTCGGCATCGTCCGCGTCACGGGGGGTGGAGGCAGTCGGAAGCGAATCCATATCCGATGCACCTGAGGACCCGCTCGATGAAGCGGGAAGATCATCCTTAGGCGGACTGCAGGGTTGTATGCGGCATTAGAAAGACATTATGTGGCGAAAAATATAAACCTTGAAGTTATTCGGGAGTCCGGATACTTACGATCTCGCCAGGGGCTTGGCCCTTGGAGGCCAGTCCTCGTCGTTGTCACTAGCGTTGGCGGAGCAGTCCGGGGGAAGAGTTTTTTCCTTATTGGACCCTTCGGCCTCCCTTGTTGGGGAGGCCTTCCTTTTCTTCCCTCCCCCCGCTGGGGGAGAGGCTTTCTTCTTCTCCTCCTTGCCTTGGTGGGAGGAGTCGGCCTCGGATTCATCATCCGATAGCACCTGTAAACGGGAACTCTTCCGAGTCCCCGTGGCCTTCTTCTTGGCCTTCTTCTCTGGCACCACATGGGGTGCCGGAGCCAGCAGCCCCGTTAGGCGGGCGTCCGCTGGGTCCTCTGGCAATGGGGCCGGACAGATAGTCCGTTTGGCCTTCGCCAGCCAGTCCTGTCAAAGGTAAAGGGAGTTTAGATCCCGCATAGAGTGAAACTATGGAAAACAAGTGGCAAAATCACTTACCTCATCAGCTGGACGCTGCGAGCGGAATCCGCGATCTTCGGTAGCGGATGCGGGAGCCTCGGCGCCCTTGAATAGCACCTTCCAGACATCTTCGTACGTAGTGTCGAAGAGCCCGCTCAGAGTCTGGTGCTGCGCCGGATCGAACTCCCACATGTTGAAGCCCCGTCGTTGGCATGGGAGAATCCGGCGGATGAGCATGACCTGGACTACGTTGACAAGCTTGAGCTTCTTGTCCACCAGCTTCTGGATACAGGCTTGGAGTCCGGTCAGCTCCTCTGAATCCCCCCAGATCCGGCCACTCTCTTTCCAGGAGGTGAGCCGTGTAGGGATGCCGGATCTAAATTCGGGGGCCGCTGCCCAATCAGGGTCACGCGGCTCGGTGATGTAGAACCACCCCGATTGCCACCCCTTAATGGTTTCCACGAAAGTGCCCTCCAGCCATGTAACATGGGACATCCTGCCCACCATGGCGCCTCCGCACTCCGCTTGGCTTCCCTTCACAACCTTCGGCTTGACACTGAAGGTCTTGAGCCACAAGCCAAAGTGGGGCTGGATGCAGAGGAAGGCCTCGCACACGACGATAAACGCTGAGATGTTGAGGATGAAATTCGGGGCCAGATCATGGAAATCTAGGTCGTAGTAGAACATGAGCCCTCGGACAAAGGGATGAAGTGGGAAGCCCAGTCCGCGGAGGAAATGGGGAAGAAATACTACCCTCTCATGGGGCGTGGGGGTGGGGATGAGCTCTCCCTCGTCGGGGAGCCGGTGCGCGATGTCGCTGGACAAATATCCGGTGTCGCGCAGCTTCTGGATCTGCCCCTCCGTGACGGAGGAGGCCATCCACTTGCCTCCCGCTCCGGACATAGTTGGAGAAGGTTGAGGTGAGAAGTGCGGACTTGGGCGCTGGAGCTCGAGTTCGCGGAGATGGATAAGCCAAGGAGGAAGAAGGCGCAGGTAAAAGGGTTGGATCTTTATCCCCTTATATGGGCGGACAAAAACATGTGTCCCCACCAACCTGGTAAAACTCGCTTATCTCCAAAGCGTCACAATCAATGGCGCGGTTGGGTTTCCCACGTCCGTATTGATGGGAATCCCGGAATAAGGGGAACACGATCTCTGCTTCGACAAGACGTGCCAAGGAAACCGCTTCGCTAAACGCGCGGAGGTGGAACAATAAAAACAATTTGAGTAAAGGCTTGGTAGTGGTATGACGTCACGCCACAAAATACGTCAGCAGATTGAACTTGTGTAATATTATTCTCTCTACGGTGGTACGTGGAATTTATTTTGTAGAGCCGGACACTATCCTGGTGTTCACAATCTTCTATAAATTATTCGGAGGAAGAACCCGCCTTGCAATGCCAAAGACAACATGCGCGCTGGACTCGTCGTCATTGAAGCCTGGTTCAGGGGCTACTGAGGGAGTTCCGGACTAGGGGGTGTCCGGATAGCCGAACTATCATCATCAGCCGGACTCCAAGACTATGAAGATACAAGATTGAAGACTTTGTCCCATGTCCAGATGGGACATTCCTTGGCGTGGAAGGCAAGCTTGGTGATACGGATATGTAAATCTCCTACCATTGTAACTGACTTTGTGTAACCCTAGACCTCTCCGGTGTCTATATAAATCGGATGGCTTTAGTCCATAGGACAAACAACAATCATACCATAGGCTAGCTTCTAGGGTTTAGCCTCCTTGATCTCGTGGTAGATCCACTCTTGTAACACACATCATCAATATTAATCAAGCAGGACGTAGGGTTTTACCTCCATCAAGAGGGCCCGAACCTGGGTAAAACATCGTGTCCCTTGTCTCCTGTTACCATCCGCCTAGACGCACAGTTCGGGACCCCCTACACGAGATCCGCCGGTTTTGACACTGACACCATGCTTTATGCAAACTAAATCAAAATCATTGCAAACAAAACTCCCCCTGGGACCCGTTGAATGTTGGAGGCACTTGTTGTTTCGAGCAAGCCATGGATTGATGCTTGAGGAGGAGGGGGATTATAAACTTTACGATTCTGTTCGGGAACCGCCTATAATTTGTTTAGCATGGAAGATATGGTCATCTCTTAGTTGTTATGTTGACAATGAAAGTATGCCGCTCAAATTATAATTTATCTCTATTTCAAAATCGAGCTCTCGCACCTCTACAAATCCCTGCTTCCCTCTGCAAAGGGCCTATCTATTTACTTTTATGTTGAATCATCACCCTCTTATTAAAAGCACTAGCTGGAGAGCACAGCTGTCATTTGCATTCATTACTGTTAATTTATATCGGGTATGACTATGAATGGATCTCTTTTACCATGAATTACAATGTCTAGTCAGTCCTCGATCTTTGAAGGTGCTCTGCATTTATGTTTTGCGGTCTCAGAAAGGGCTAGCGACATACCATCTTGTTATATCATATTATGATTATTTTGAGAAAGTGTTGTCATCCGAGATTTATTATTATGTCTTGCTAGCTGATTATGTTATTGATATGAGTAAACATGAGACCTGAGAATTATTGCAAATGTGGTTAGTTATGATCTTTGCTGAAAACCTGAATGCTGGCTTGACATAGGTACACCAACAAGAGCAAACAGAGTTTGTAAAAGTTTTTCTTTTTCTTTTTCAGTTTGTCAACCGAATTGCTTGAGGACAAGCAAGGGTTTAAGCTTGGGGGAGTTGATACGTCTCCGTCGTATCTACTTTTCCAAACACTTTTGCCCTTGTTTTGGACTCTAACTTGTATGATTTGAATGGAACTAACCCGGACTGACGTTGTTTTCAGCAGAATTTCCATGATGTTGTTTTACGTGCAGAAAACAAAAGTTCTCGGAATGACCTGAAACTCCACGGAATATCTTAGAATAAATAATAAAAAATCCTCACCAAAGATGAAGACCAGGGGGCCCACACCCTATCACAAGGGTGCCCCCCTCCTGGGCGCGCCCCCTACCTCGTGGGCCCCCTGGAGACCCTCTGACGCTAACTCCAACTCCATATATTGGATTTCAGGGAGAAAAAATCAGAGAGAAGAAATCGTCGCGTTTTACGATACGGAGCTGCCACCAAGCCCTAATCTCTCTCGGGAGGGCTGATCTGGAGTCCGTTCGGGGCTCCAGAGAGGGGGATTCATCGCCGTCGTCATCATCAACCATCCTCCATCACCAATTTCATGATGCTCACCGCCGTGCGTGAGTAATTCCATCGTAGGCTTGCTGGACGGTGATGGGTTGGATGAGATTTATCATGTAATCGAGTTAGCTTTGTTAGGGTTTGATCCCTAGTATCCACTATGTTCTGAGATTGATGTTGCTATGACTTTGCTATGCTTAATGCTTGTAGCTAGGGACCGAGTGCCATGATTTTAGATCTGAACCTATTATGTTTTCATGAATATATGTGAGTTCTTGATCCTATCTTGCAACTCTATAGTCACCTACTATGTGTTATGATCCGGCAACCCCGAAGTGACAATAATCGGGACCACTCCCGATGATGACCATAGTTTGAGGAGTTCATGTATTCACTATGTGCTAATGCTTTGTTCCGGTTCTCTATTAAAAGGAGGCCTTAATATCCCTTAGTTTCCAATAGGACCCCGCTGCCACGGGAGGGTAGGACAAAAGATGTCATGCAAGTTCTTTTCCATAAGCACGTATGACTATATTCGGAATACATGCCTACATTATATCGATGAATTGGAGCTAGTTCTGTGTCACCCTATGTTATGACTGTTACATGATGAACCGCATCCGGCATAATTATCCATCACTAATCCGGTGCCTACGAGTTTTCCATATACTGGTTCTCGCTTATTTACTTTTCCGTTGCTACTGTTACAATCACTACAAAAATACTAAAAACATTACTTTTGCTGTCTTTACTTTTGTTACTGTTACCACCACTATCATATTACTTTGCTACTAAACACTTTGCTGCAAATACTAAGTTTCCAGGTGTGGTTGAATTGACAACTCAACTGCTAATACTTGAGAATATTCTTTGGCTCCCCTTGTGTCGAATCAATAAATTTGGGTTGAATACTCTACCCTCGAAAACTGTTGCGATCCCCTATACTTGTGGGTTATCAATCATCATCTAAGTGGTAGAACATAGTCTCATCATATCAACATAGTCTCAACACAAATGATGTCGATCTCATCATCATCTCGAAATAGCGATACATATGACATGTATCTTACATTGTCACCGTAGACACATGTTTCATCATCTACCTAAACTAAGACATACACGATAAGAGCGATCACGATGATCAAAAGCGGTATTATGTAGTAGTTTTTGTAGCGGCGCTGGTTCTGAATCCCCTGTTTTGCTATGAATCTCAAGTAACTAGCTTCGGCTTCCGCTCTGCTATCAAACCCTTTCTGGTTTCCGCCGGAGAAGCTAGAGACTTGGGCCTGACACTCTAGCCACTCATCATACACACCCGGAACATGCCCTACATACATGGCATACCACTTCCTCGCCATCGTTGATCTATATACCTGTCAGAGATGCACATATATATACCATGAAGCGAATTCAACAAAATAGTTATGAAATAGAAGCAACATATATAGTAAACATAGTTAGCAAATTTTATCATACCGAAAGTAATTAACTAGAGCGCGGCACCATACATCTAATAGTTTCGTCGTACTGAGAGATTCGAAGTTTCGTCGTATAGAAAGTAACAAGTAACTAAACAGACGCATTGTTTTTAAGCAGTGCACTCTTCCCATCTGTCCATATCCGGGAGGACAGACCCAAGCTTAGTGAAAGGCGTCATGTACTGACGCTGTAGGGCAATGCGGGTTCGGACGTCAGCTCACGATATTTGGTCGGCGTAGAACATCCCATTCTCTTCGGAGTCGGGTATACACATGGTAGTGAAATGTCGGTTCTCTCTGTGTGCATTTTTAGCCCATCTGACACGGAACATCATCGCGTTATGCAATCCAGAGTAGTTAATCTCCCACATCTCTTCGCCCCTTCCATAATATCTTTCAATTACATTCCCAGTCATGGCTTCCATCGTCACCCCTGAGTTTTGGTCATCACTGTTTTTATCTTTCTCCTCCGTGTAGAACGTGTATCCGTTGATATCGTATGCTTGATAAGTCGTGAGGTTGGTCGAGGGGCCATGTGCTAAGGCGTATATGAGTGTTCCGTCCGGACAACCCTCATCCAGGGGATTAGCCAGAACTCGCTCTTTGAACCAACGCAAGAAAGTGGAGTTGTGCTCTCTAATAACTTCAGCGTCCGTCCTGTGCACCCCACGGTCACGGTACTTCTTTGCGATGGTCTCTTTGTGCAATGTCACGAAATCTTCTAGCACATCTAGGTGTTGTAGCACTACTAAGGTTGCCCTGTCAAGGTCGTTTTGTCGGCCCGAGCGTAACACATTCACATCCCTATGACCATTGCTGTGACCTTCGCCTTCGAGCCTTCCACAGTGCTTGTTGACGGGCAAACCAACAATAGGGTCTTTGGTCAGATAACTCTCACAGAAAGAGATGCACTCTTTGGTCAGATATCCCTGGGCTATGCTTCCATCTGGACGGGACATGTTACGAACGAATCCTTTGATTACCCCATTCATCCTCTCGAAGGGCATCATGCTATGCAGGAATGTCGGCCCTAGGTTGATGATGTCGTCCACGATGTGGACACTTAGATGCACCATGACATCAAAGAACGCGGGCAGGAAGTACATCTCTATCTCATTCAGTATGACAACAATCTCTTCCTGTAGCCTATGGAGTTGCTTCACACTGATCGACTTTCGAGAGATAGCATCAAAAAAGTGGCATAGGTCAGTAAGCGCCTCACGCACATGTGTGTCCATAATCCCTCTAAGTGCAACCGGGAGTAACTGCATCATCATGACATGACAGTCATGAGACTTCATCCCACTGAACCTTTTTTTCTTAGTGTCCAGATATCTACTTATCTTCCCACAGCATCCGGAACTAACTTTGATTCCGGCAAGGCACTTGAACAATTGATCGACCTCCTTCGGATCTAAGGTGAAGCAAGAGGGGGGACAATATTATTCTTCCTTATTGTTTACTTTTTTGCCCCTTTCTTCTGTCTCCCTCTCCGTCTCGGTCTCCTCTGACGACCTTTTACCGGGCATTTGAAGATCTTTCCTGATTTTCAAAAATTCCAAGTCTTTTCTTGCCTTCGGCCCATCCTTGGTCCTCTCCGGCATGTTCATCAATGTTCCAAGCAAACTCTCAAGGATATTTTTTGTGATATGCATTTGATCAAGGCTATGAGGCGTGTCGAGTATGGGCCAGTATTCCAAGTCCCAGAAAACAGATCTCGTCTTCCATATCTTCAGCAGGGGCTCTGGCGCCTTTTTCTTCGTCTTTCTCGGCGAGGGGCACTCTTCCCAGTTCTTCAATAACTCATATATTTCTGCACCGCTACGCTTACATGGAGGACCTCGATGCTCAGCCTTACCATTGAATAGATCTCCACGCTTTCTCCATGGGTCATCCTTCTCGAGCCATCTTTGATGCCCCATGTACACGATTTTCGAAGACCCGCCATCTTTTGATAGCTGCAGAGAAGTTGTATCATCCATGCACCTCGTGCATCCGCAATATCCGTGGCACACCTGGCCGGAGAGATAGCCATAACCGAGATGGTCCTGCACCGCCATGATCAGCGCGACTCTCATGTAGAAATACTCTCCTTTGCTTCCATCCCATGTCTTGGCCGGCGTTGTCCATAAGGTCTGTAACTCCTCTTTCAGTAACCCGAGATACAGATTTATATCATTTCCCGGTTGTCTCGGACCTTGAATAAGCATAGCCATGTGTATGTATTTTTCCTTCATGCACAACTAGGGGGGAGGTTGTACATCCATACCAACACGGGCCATGTGCTATGATTGGTGTTCTGGTTGCCAAATGGATTCATGCCAACACTACTAGCGCCAAGCACGATGTTCCTTGGATCATTTGCGAAAAAATTCAAATTCAGCATTTAATGCTATCCACTGGCTAGCATCTGTGAGGTGTCTCAGCTTCGGTTCATCTCCGTCATCTGGCTTCACCCTCTCCGTGTGCCAGCGCATAAGCTTTGCTTCCTTAGGATATATGAAATACCGCTGTAGACGCGGAGTGGTCGGAAAGTACCATACAACTTTCTGTGGAGCTTTCTTTCCGGCCTTTTTATATCGTGAAGCATTGCACTTTGGATAGATGATTTTTTCCGCGTGCTCGTTCCGATATATGATGCAATCATTGATGCATGCGTGATATCTAATATGTGGCAGATCAAGAGGGCACATGATTTTCTTTGCCTCCTCGACACTAGTAGGACACAGGCTTCCTACGGGAAGAACCTTCTTTAGGTACTTCAGAAGCTCATCCAGGCTTGTATCTGTCCATTTGTTTTTTGCCTTCATCTTTAGAAGTTCTAGTGTGAAACTCAAGCGGGTCACCTCGGGATTATTGCAACCATCATACAAAGGAGTCATCGAGTCTACCTCCAGTTGCGCCAGTTTGGCCTCCTCTCTAGAAGCAGCTCTGTCGCTAGTCATCTTCTTGCGAAGCAGGTCTCGAACATGCGGGTCCCGCATGGCTGAACTTAGTAGCGATGAATACGGTGGCGTGTCCGCGTCTTCTCCGCCTTGAACTACCTCTTCGCCATCGACATTTCTGAGGCCGTCTTCCTCTTCGGGCACATAATCGGTCATCTCTTCGTCTGGTGGCCCCATGTTGTTATTTCCTGCCCCGTCGACGTCCTCATCATCATCATCATCATGATCATCATCATCATCTTCTTCTTCACTTATCCACCGAGTATGGCCATGCATGAAACCATGCATGAGCAGGTGCGCCTTGAATTTACCACCCTCAAAGGGGTCGAGCCTGACTATTCCTTTGCATTTTCGATACATACATAAAACATCCCTCAGTCTTTTTTCATACATGTCATCCACAACAGATTGCCAGTATCTTTCCACAATCCTTCCATTGACCTTCATGATCACCTGCGGGTGGAGCAAATATTAGAACCACGTATGTACGCATGCATGGATCAAATTCATACAAAAATTCGGCATGACCTTCCCTAAACATAGGACATATTGAGTTTGCATGCCCGAAATTCGCCGAAAGGGAATTGAATCGACATTTCGGCAAAACATGGGCAAGTAATGTCACCCACATTATTTCATCGAATACACAATGTAGTCAACTCAAATTATGCCACACACAATTCGATTGGTATATATATTCTCATATCGCCCATATATATATATATATATATATATATATATATATATATATATATATATATATATATATATATATAGTTTCGGTCCTATCCACACAACCACCTTTTTTGCTCACCTATGTGTCGAGAGGGATATCGAGCACCTTTCTTCTTAATTACCTAGTAGATCTGGATATATAGATCTAACTAGCTAGCTAGGGAGAGAGAGAGAGAGCTAGCTAGCTAGGGTGATAGTGGGAGAGGAGAGGGAGAGAAGAGGGAAGGCATT
>NC_041393.1:158135049-158136167 GCF_002162155.2 Triticum dicoccoides | reverse complement strand
TGGTGGAGGGGAAAAGAAGAGGGGGAGGGAGGGCTCTAATGGAGGGGTGGTGGTGGGGGAGCATTGAAAGGAACAAGCAAGGTGCAAGGAAAGGGGGAGAAAGGAAGGGGGAAGAAGAGAGGGGAGGAAGAAGGGGAAAGGTGGTAGGTGGCTGGCGGGCATAGTAGTAGCACGGGTCACCTATACGCGCTACTGCTATGGCAGCTTGCAAAATATCTACAGCTAGGTTTGCACTACTTATAGCGCTGGCCAGAAACACACGCTACTGGTAAAATGTTATACATACAAAAATTAGTAGTAGCGTGCTTAGTAAAACAGGCGCTATAGATACTATACTAGTAGTAGCGCAGGTTAGAGGACAGGCGCTGCTGCTATTTTTCGACCAGGGGGTGTGGTGTGTTACACTTAGTAGTAGCATGGGCCCAGGTAACAAGCGTTGCTACTAACTTATACCAATAGTGCTGTTTGTAGCCAGCGCTACTACTAACTACTAGTAGTGTTGGGTTGCAAACAAACGTTACTGGTAAACTTCTATCTATAGGCATTTTCCTAGTAGTGATGTCATCCATAGCGGATTGCCAGTATCTTTCCACCATCCTTCCATTGACCTTCATGATCACCTGCAGGCAGAGCAAATATTATAACCACGTATGTATGCATGCATGGATCAAATTCATACAAAAATTCGGCATGACCTTCCCAAAACATAGGACATATTGAGTTTGCATGCCCGAAATTCGCCGAAACGGAATTGAATCGACATTTGGGCAAAACATAGGCAGGTAATGTCACCCACACTATTTCCTCAAATACATAATGTAGGCAACTCAAATTATGCCACACACAATTCGATCGGTATATATATTCTCATATCGCCCATATATATAGTTTCGTTCCTATCCACACAACCACCTTTTTTTGCTCACCTATGTGTCGAGAGGGATATCGAGCACCTTTCTTCTTAATTACCTAGTAGCTCTAGATATATAGATCTAACTACCTAGCTAGGGAGAGAGAGAGCTAGCTAGCTAGGGAGATAGTGGGAGAGGAGAGGGAGAGAAGAGGGAAGGCATTAATGGAAGTGGGAGGAGGGAAAAGAAGAGGGGGAGGGAGGGCAT
>NC_041393.1:158133373-158135039 GCF_002162155.2 Triticum dicoccoides | reverse complement strand
GGAGCGGGGCTCTAATGGAAGGGTGGTGGAGGGGCAAAGAAGAGGGAGAGGGAGGGCTCTAATGGAGGGGTGGTGGTGGGGGAGCATTGAAAGGAACAAGCAAGGTGCAAGGAAAGGGGGAGAAAGGAAGGGGGACGAAGAGAGGGGAGGAAGAAGGGGAAAGGTGGTAGGTGGCTGGCGGGTATAGCAGTAGCGCGGGTCACCTATACGCGCTACTGCTATGGCAGCTTGCAAAATATCTACAGCTAGGGTTGCACTACTTATAGCGCTGGCCAGAAACACACGCTACTGGTAAAATGTTATACATAGAAAAATTAGCAGTAGCGCGCTTAGTAAAACAGGCGCTATAGATACTATACTAGCAGTAGCGCAGGTTAGAGGACAGGTGCTGCTGCTAATTTTTGACCAGGGGGTGTGGTGTGTTACACTTAGTAGTAGCATGGGCCCAGGTAACAAGCGCTGCTGCTAACTTATACCAATAGCGCTGTTTGTAGCCAGCGCTACTACTAACTACTAGTAGCATTGGGTTGCAAACAAACGCTACTGGTAAACTTCTATCTATAGGCATTTTCCTAGTAGTGCATCCATGAGACTGAAGGTAATTTATATTACTACATCAATTTTAGACTACATAGATGATCCTTATGTCACGCCCAATATGCGACCCTATCCAAAAGGAACTCGAAGGTCCCACCAAGGATAGACCCGCATATTGAAACGCTTTTGCAAGGTGGATATCATTACATCAACATTACATAATAGATGGGGATACATACAAAAAGCATACAATGCCACACGAATACAACATCATCATACATAAGATCAACATCCGACTACGGATGAAACACAAACAGAAGCTCAAACGACATCCACCCTTCTAGCCCAGGCTGCCAACCTAGAACCTATCCCCTGATCGAAGAAGAAGCAGAAGAAGAACTCCAAAACAAGCAAACATCGCTCTCGCGTCAAGATCATCGCAAAACCTGTACCTGCAACTGCTGTTGTAGTAATCTGTGAGCCACGAGGACTCAGCAATCCCATTACCATGGGTATCAAGACTAGCAAAGCTTAATGGAAAAGGAAGGGGTAAAGTGGTGAGGTTGCAGCAGCGACTAAGTATATATGGTGGCTAACATACGCAAATAAGAGCGAGAAGAGAGCAAGCAGAACGGTCTTGAAGCTAGCAATGATCAAGAGGTGATCCTGAACTCCTACTTACTTCAATCATAACACAGAAACCGTGTTCACTTCCCGGACTCCGCCGAAAAAAGACCATCACGGCTACACACACGGTTGATGCGTTTTAATTCGGATCAGGTGTCAAGTTATCTACAACCGAACATTAACAAATTCCCATCTGCCCATAACCGCGGGCACGGCTTTTGAAAGTGTATACCCTGCAGGGGTGTCCCAACTTAGCCCATGACAAGCTCTCGCGATCAACGAAGGATATACCTTCTCCCAGGAAGACCCGGTCAGTCTCGGAATCCCGGTTTACAAGACATTTCGACAATGGTAAAACAAGACCAGCAAGACCGCCCGATGCGCTGACAATCTCGATAGGAGCTGCACATATCTCGTTCTCAGGGCAACACCGGATGAGACAGGCTACGAGTAAAACTAGACCTCGAGTTTCCCCGAGGGGGCCCCACAGGCAGCTCGGTTT
>NC_041393.1:158130402-158133165 GCF_002162155.2 Triticum dicoccoides | reverse complement strand
GACCCTCGGGTTGGCCGACCCAAGGGAAGGGTATAGGTGGTGGTGAGACAAATGGTAAAACCAAGGTTGGGCCTTGCTGGAGGAGTTTTATTCAAAGTGAACTGTCAAGGCGGTCCCATAAATCACCCAACCGCGTAAGGAACGCAAAATCCGGGAACATAACACCGGTATGACGGAAACTAGGGCGGCAAGAGTGGAACAAAACACCAGGCATATGGCCGAGTCTTCCACCCTTTACCAAGTATATAGATGCATTAAATTAAATAGGAGATATTGTGATATCCCAACATAACCCTGTCCACCATGGAGCAGTCTTCAACTTCACCTGCAACTAACAACGCTATAAGAGGGGCTAAGCAAAGCGGTAACATAGCCAAGCAATGGTTTGCTAGGAAGGGTGTCAAAGGTTAGAGGTTCATGGCAATTTGGGAGGCTTGATGAGCAAAAGATAGGTAGCGCAGCAAAGCGATAGAACGAAGCAACTAGCATAGCAATGATAGTAGTGAGATCCAGGGTAGCGGTCATCTTGCCTGAAATCCCGCAAGGAAGAAGAACGAGTCCATGAAGAAGATGAACGGATGAAGCCACGAAGATGAACCAAGCGTAGACGAATGAATCCTCACGATCGCAACGGAACGACAACTATCAAGAAGAAGCACACAACATGGTAAACACACCACACATAGACATGACATGATGCACAACCAAACATGATGCATGACAAAGCTACATGGAGCTACTCATGGCAAAAGATGATTCATACAAGACCAACACATCAAAGCAAGTTTAAAGGAGTCCGGAAACAACATATAACAATTCCGGTAAGTCCTCATATGCAAATTTCGAAATTGGTCCAGATCTGAATAAACCTTATGTTCAAGTTGTTAAACAGCAAGTTCAAGACCACCAAGAGGATCTACACGAAATTCTAATCAAGTTACATATAAAGTTCATTTAGTTCGGAGCTACGGCCTAGGAGATATGAGCAAAAAAAGTTAAACATAGCATTGATGCAAAAGGCACTCAAACATCAAGCAAACACCTCAAAACAAGGATGAAACATGATAATATGAAACTACATGCAAAATCAAGCAAATTTCATATGGAGCACACTCAAAACGGAGCAACGGTTCAATACATACACCCTATACAAGATATGACAACAATCTGTCCAAAACAGCAACTAGGCATATTGCAAGCATCAAAACAATATGCTACAGCACCTCAACAAGAAAACAAAAGGCATGGGCATGAAGTATAGGTAAAGCATAACAAAACATGAACACTAAGCTATCTCCATAAATCACTAGAACATGCTCAAAAGGACATGGCAAGATTGCAAATAATAACAGTTTCAGTCATTAGCAGAAATAACATCAGGTTGCAATGTTTAGATCTATCAAACAACATGTTACAGGAACTTATCATGGCAAACAAAGGCATGGCATGAATCTACTAATTGCATATAACAAAAGTCCCTTACTGACCATGAGCCAAAAGGGCACAGAAAATATGATGGCACCCATGTAAACATGGCAAGTTATATGACAGGTTCATACATGGCAGGAACAACAATAAGTAGGCATGTTGATGAGCTTGAACCACTTACCACAGAGCAATACATGGCATGGCAAGGCAACCAACAGTAAGAAGACATGTTTATGAAGCTAAGCATGACAATAGCAAGTTCATAGGGTGCATGGATCACTAGCAAAGCTCATGGCAAAACTGAACTTAATGTTAGCAGGTTGACAGCAACATTACTTAGCAACTTGGGAGCAAGCTTACAACAATCTACAGCAATCTATAAATGCAACCAGGGGCATGGATGGATAGAGCATGGCATTTATAACAAAATATCCTTAGTGAACATCTCCAGATTATGCATAGAATAACATGTAGCAGCAGATTTACATGGCATCACGAAATAACAGATTCAGCCTAGCAAAACAGCAACAGCAAGTACCCTACGTAACAAGCTTGATGCACTCACTACACAACTCACAAAATTACATGGATAGCACCCCTGTAAACATGGCATGACATATTTCAAAACACATGTAGACATCAACCTCATAGGATGCACACATCAAACATGGCAAAAATGACAATTCCTCAAGTTATAATAGTTTCAGCAGATTAACATCAATATGCACTCTTGCAACGATGATCCAGGCATCAAGATGGACTCCAATGAACATGATGCAATGGAATGAAATGAAGTACTCGTCAAGACGAACAATCTGACATATTACACGCACGAAACGGAGCAGTATGCATGTAGATATGATGCGATGAACATGGCATGATAATATCAAAATAACAGGGACTTAGGGAAAAATAGCAACCTCCGAGATCTAGGGTTCCTCGGCACGCGAACCGAGGCAGCGGCGGATCTCACCGGAGATCGGTCGGAGGGAGGCCGGAGGAGGCGGGGAGATGGCCGTGGAAGCGCTGCGGAGGCGGATCCGGCCGGTCCTGGTCACGGCGGGGCCCGGCGGCACCGGTGCGGGGTCTGGACGGCGAGGGGCGGCCGGGGCGTGGTGCGCTTCGGTGACAGGCAGAGGGAGCCGGGGCACGGTGGAGGCGGCGACCGGCAATGGGCGGTGGTGGAGGGATCTGGCGGCGTCGCGCGGAGGCGAGGCGTGGACGTAGACAGCGGGTCGCTGGGTCGGACGGAGGGGCGCGACGGGGAGCTCCGGCAGCGTGCCGCGGCGGCGGCGGCGCTGGCCGGCGGCAGAGTCGGCGGCGAGACGCGAGGCG
>NC_041393.1:158125969-158129924 GCF_002162155.2 Triticum dicoccoides | reverse complement strand
GGGCCCCGGATGGGCTCCGCGGGCCGGCGGCACGAGGACGGTGGCGGAGGACACGCGGCGCCCTCTGATTGGCTGGGCGCGGTGGCGGCGGACGTGTCCGGCCGAGGGCGGACGTGCCCGGCCGAGGGCGGACGTGCCCGGCCGAGGGCGGACGTGTCCGGCAGCAAAGAGGGAGCGGGGCTAGGGTTTTGGGGGGATTCATCCGCGAATTTCGGGGGGAGACACATATTTATAGATAGAGGGACCTAGGAGAGTCCAAATGAGGAGCGGTTTTCGCCCACACGATCGTGATCGAACGACCGAGAGCATGGAGGTGACTTAGATGGGTTTTGGGCCACTTTGGAGGGGTGTTGGGCTGCAACACAAAGAGGGCTTTTACGGTTTCCCGGTTAACCGTTGGAGTATCAAACAACCTCCAAATGGCACGAAAATTGACAGGCGGTCTACCGGTGCTATACCAAGGCCGCTTGGCAAACCTCGGGCCATTTTGAGAAAGTTTAACACCCACTCACCGCAGGAGACAAAAGGAGGACGCCGGAGGACATAGGAATGCCAGATTGCAAAACGGACAACGGGGAAATGCTCGGATGCATGAGACGAACACGAATGCAATGCAATGCAATGCACATGATGACATGGCAAAATGCAACACGCAAGCACATGACATGGCAACAACGGCGAATAACTGGCGGACACCTGGTGCATCGAATCCGGGGCGTTACAACACTCCTCCACTAACAAGAGATCTCGTCCCAAGATCTTAGGACCGAGACAGAAGGGAAAAAAGGGATGAGGTGAAACAAGAACTCAAAAGAAGAAGCAAGGTGGAGAGCACTTGAGAAGAAAAGAGGAACGACGAGGATGACGAGAATCGAAAACTCACTGAATCAGATAGACTATGAAACGACTCCGGTTAGAACGAGATAAGAAACGAATAAGATTGAAAGGATTTAGACAGCGCTCCGGCTGAAATGGAAGGAAAATAACATGAGCTTTTGAGGATGGAATGATACTTGATGAACTCTTGCAGAATGAATTAAATCATGAAGAACCACCATGAAGAACTCCGGTGACAAAAGGATGATGAGATAGAAATGAAGGATGAAAGAATAAAATTAAACCTTGCGGTGATTTGGATGGAGGTTCTGACGAAATGTTTGAGGAAATTTGAACTACGAAAAAGAAAAGATTAAAACACTTGAAACTAGAATTTATCCATGAGGAACAAACTCCGAAGAAAAGGATTAATCACTTGGATGAAATAAGAATAAGATTTATTGTATGCTTATCCTTCGTCAAGTTAAATTGATGACAAGCAATGGATTTTGCATACTACTTATTCTTCTTGAAAAAGGATTGAGAAATGACATATCGCAAACTTGAGAAGGTCTTCATGAACCACCGGTAGGATTGAAAAGAACGAATGGATTAGTATGATAAACAAGGAAAAGAATCTTGAACGAACCACCGTAAGAATTAGAAAATGACTGATGAAAGAGAAAGAATCACCGGGAAGAATTAGAAGAACCAATATGCCAGAGGGGATCTAGATGCAAAAGAACAAAGAGATCATGAGCTGATTAAAGAACACTTGAACGAAGCACCGGGATAAATGGATAACGGCAGCTGAAATGTGAGGGCGAAGAATTCTTCTGGAACGACGGCGTCCGGTGAAAAGAAACGGGAAAACAACTTCTGACATACTCCAGATGGGAAAGAAAAGGAATATCTGACAAATGGAATAATTCGAGAGGGTAACAAGAAGCTAGAACCACGAATCTTCGGGAGAACGGGCAAGATTGAGAGGAAAACTCCTCTTCGGTCCTCAAATGACGACGAGAAACACCACCAAAATTATTGAGATACTCCGGGAGAATGAAAACCGAATAGGTTGAGCCAACAATGAAAAGTATTTGAAAACGATCTTGGAGAAGGCATATGACTGATGGAATCCACTCTTACATCACACTTGAAAAGAATTGAGAATAACTCCGGGGGAATTAAAAGAGTCAGGTAAGATCTTGGGAAAAGACCTGTGGGTTAGGGCCCACTAAAGGAAAGCACCATTGGAAAGGATTGATGAACAGATAGATGATGCACCGGAATAATTGAAATATTTGAATGAGGTGACAACCTCGAATTAATTAGAACACAGACGAATCTCCTGAGATGTCTTCCGAACTCTGGAATAATTGAATGGCGGGAGAAAAACTAGTAAAGAAAAACACTTGAGCCGAGGAAAAGAATATGATCACACCGAATACTTGAATTGGGTCCACCGGAGAAGAGATGAAGAATGTCAAACAAAAGAGAATTCACCGGTTGAAACAATTGAGGGAAGACTGAAGAGGCTTCACTCGAATGAAATTTATGCTCGAAACAGACTCAGGCTCCGGAAAGAAGAGGGTGGGAGGGCGGGAAAACAAAGGGAACTTGGAAGGGGAAAACCAACGAATATCTTGAAGAGAAAACACCGGTTAAAATCATTGAGGAAAGAAGGCAAAGACTTAGCACGAGTAGGATGGATACTCGATTACGGACTCCGACTCCGAGAAGAAAAAGGGGTGGGCGGGTGGGAAAAGAAAAACAACTGACGATTGAACTTGGCAAAGATGAAGAGGTTCGAGTCGACTTTACGAGAAATGCACCGGATAAAAGAGCTGAGAACCAACGATCGAAAACTAACTGCGTGATCCAAAAGAAAAATTTGAATGAGAAGAGGAGTAATTCAAAACACCTACGTCAAGATTCCTTAACAGAGCGATGAAGGGGCAGTGGAGTAAAAATAATTCCTACTCTCCGATATAACTAGACTCAGAAAAAGTTTTCTTCTAGACTCAACAACGGCCAAACTACACGATCAATCAAGGGGGCTCCTAGGGTCGGTCGAGGCTTTGATACCAACTTGCCACGCCCAATATGCGACCCTATCCAAAAGGAACTCGAAGGTCCCACCAAGGATAGACCCGCATATTGAAACGCTTTTGCAAGGTGGATATCATTACATCAACATTACATAATAGATGGGGATACGTACAAAAAGCATACGATGCCACACGAATACAACATCATCATACATAAGATCAACATCTGACTACGGATGAAACACAAACATAAGCTCAAACGACATCCACCCTGCTAGCCCAGGCTGCCGACCTGGAACCTATCCCCTGATCGAAGAAGAAGCAGAAGAAGAACTCCAAAACAAGAAAACATCGCTCTCGCGTTAAGATCATCGCAAAACCTGTACCTGCAACTGTTGTTGTAGTAATCTGTGAGCCACGAGGACTAAGCAATCCCATTACCATGGGTATCAAGACTAGCAAAGCTTAATGGGAAAGGAAGGGGTAAAGTGGTGAGGTTGCAGCAGCGACTAAGCATATATGGTGGCTAACATACGCAAATAAGAGCGAGAAGAGAGCAAGCGGAACGGTCGTGAAGCTAGCAATGATCAAGAGGTGATCCTGAACTCCTACTTACGTCAATCATAACACAGAAATCGTGTTCACTTCCCGGACTCCGCCGAAAAGAGACCATCACGGCTACACACACGGTTGATGCGTTTTAATTCGGATCAGGTGTCAAGTTATCTACAACCAGACATTAACAAATTCCCATCTGCCCATAACTGCGGGCACGACTTTCGAAAGTATATACCCTGCAGGGGTGTCCCAACTTAGCCCATGATAAGCTCTTGCGATCAACGAAGGATATACCTTCTCCCAGGAAGACCCGATCATTCTCGGAATCCCGGTTTACAAGACATTTCGACAATGGTAAAACAAGACCAGCAAGACCGCCCGATGCGCTGACAATCCCGATAGGAGCTGCACATATCTCGTTCTCAGGGCAACACCGAATGAGATAGGCTACGAGTAAAACCAGACCTCGAGTTTCCCCGAGGGGGCCCCGCAGGTGGCTCGGTTCCGACCAACACTTAGACAAGCACTGGCCC
>NC_041393.1:158077946-158125830 GCF_002162155.2 Triticum dicoccoides | reverse complement strand
AAAGATGACCCTCGGGTTGGCCGACCCAAGGGAAGGGTATAGGTGGTGGTGAGACAAATGGTAAAACCAAGGTTGGGCCTTGCTGGAGGAGTTTTATTCAAAGCGAACTGTCAAGGGGGTCCCATAAATCACCCAACCACGTAAGGAACGCAAAATTCGGGAACATAACACCGGTATGACGGAAACTAGGGCAGCAAGAGTGGAACAAAACACCAGGCATAAGGCTGAGTCTTCCACCCTTTACCAAGTATATAGATGCATTAAATTAAATAGGAGATATTGTGATATCCCAACATAACCCTGTCCACCATGGAGCAGTCTTCAACTTCACCTGCAATGAACAATGCTATAAGAGGGGCGGAGCAAAGCGGTAACATAGCCAAGCAATGGTTTGCTAGGAAGGGTGTCAAAGGTTAGAGGTTCATGGCAATTTGGGAGGCTTGATGAGCAAAAGATAGGTAGCGCAGCAAAGCGATAGAACGAAGCAACTAGCATAGCAATGATAGTAGTGAGATCCAGGGTAGCGGTCATCTTGCCTGAAATCCTGCAAGGAAGAAGAGCGAGTCCATGAAGAAGACGAACGGATGAAGCCACGAAGATGAACCAAGCATAGATGAACGAATCCTCACGATCGCAACGGAACGTGAACTATCGAGAAGAAGCACACAACATGGTAAACACACCACACATAGACATGACATGATGCACAACCAAACACAATGCATGACAAATCTACATGGAGCTACTCATGGCAAAAGATGATGCATACAAGACCAACACATCAAAGCAAGTTTAAAGGAGTCCGGAAACAACATATAACAATTCCGGTAAGTCCTCATATGCAAATTTCGAAATTGGTCCAGATCTGAATAAACCTGATGTTCAAGTTTTTAAATAGCAAGTTAAAGAGCACCAAGAGGATCTACACGAAATTCTAGTCAAGTTACATATAAAGTTCATTTAGTTCGGAGCTACGACCTAGACGATATGAGCAAAACAAGTTAAACATAGCATTGATGCAAAAGGCACTCAAACATCAAGCAAACACCTCAAAACAAGGATGAAACATGATAATATGAAACTACATGGAAAATCAAGCAAGTTTCATATGGAGCACACTCAAAACGGAGCAACGGTTCAACACATACACCCTAACAAGATATGACAACAATCTGTCCAAAACAGCAACTAGGCATATTGCAAGCATCAAAACAATATGCTACAACACCTCAACTAGAAAACAAAAGGCATGGGCATGAAAGTACAGATAAATCATAACAAAACATGAACACTGAGCTATCTCCATAAATCACTAGAACATGCTCAAAAGGACATGGCAAGATTGCAAATAATAACAGTTTCAGTCATTAGCAGAAATAACATCAGGTTGCAATGTTTAGAGCTATCAAACAACATGTTACAGGAACTTATCATGGCAAACAAAGGCATGGAATGAATATACTAATTGCATATAACAAAAGTCCCTTACTGACCATGAGCCAAAAGGGCACAGAAAATATGATGGCACCCATGTAAACATGGCAAGTTATATGACAGGTTCATACATGGCAGGAACAACAATAAGTAGGCATGTTGATGAGCTTAAACCACTCACCACAGAGAAATACATGGCATGGCAAGGCAACCAACAGTAAGAAGACATGTTTATGAAGCTAAGCATGACAATAGCAAGTTCATAGGGTGCATGGATCACTAGCAAAGCTCATGGCAAAACTGAACTTAATGTTAACAGGCTGACAACAACATTACTTAGCAACTTGGGAGGAAGATTACAACAATCTACAGCAAGATATAAATGCAACCAGGGGCATGGATGGATAGAGCATGACATTTATAACAAAATATCCTTAGTGAACATCTCCAGATTATGCATAGAATAACATGTAGCAGCAGGTTTACATGGCATCACGAAATAACAGATTCAGCCTAGCAAAACAGCAACAACAAGTACCCTACTTAACAAGCTTGATGCACTCACTACACAACTCACAAAATTACATGGATAGCACCCCTGTAAACATGGCATGACATAGTTCAAAACACATGTAGACATCAACCTCATAGGATGCACACATCAAACATGGCAAAAATGACAATTCCTCAAGTTATAACAGTTTCAGCAGATTAACATCAACATGCACTCTTGCAACAATGATCCAGGCATCAATATGGACTCAAATGAACATGATGCAATGGAATGAAATGAAGTACTCGTCGAGACGAACAATCTGACATATTACACGCACGAAACAGAGCAGTATGCATGTAGATATGATGCGATGAACATGGCATGATAATATCAAAATAACAGGGACTTAGGGAAAAATAGCAACCTCCGAGATCTAGGGTTCCTCGGCATGCGAACCGAGGCAGCGATGGATCTCGCCGGAGATCGGCCGGAGGGAGGCCGGAGGAGGCGGGGAGATGGCCGGGGAGGCGCGGCGGAGGCGGATCCGGCCAGTCCCGGTCGCGATGGGCCCCCGCGGCGCCGGTGCGGGGTCGGGACGGCGAGGGGCGGCCGGGGCGCGGCGCGCTCCAGCGACAGGCAGAGGGAGCCGGGGCACGGCGGAGGCAGCAGCCGGCAACGGGCGGCACCGGAGGGATCCGGCGCGTCGCGCGGAGGCGAGGCGCGGGAGGCACGGACGCAGACGGCGGGCTGCGGGGCCGGACGGAGGGGCGCGACGGGGAGCTCCGGTAGCGTGCCGCGGAGGTGGCGGCGCTGGGCGGCAGCGGAGTCGGTGGCGAGACACGAGGCGGCGGGGACGGACGGGCCGGGCGGCGGCGGATCTGGGCCCGCACGGGCCCCGGATGGGCTCCGCGGGCCGGCGGCGCGAGGACAGCGGCGGAGGACACGCAGCGCCCTCTGATTGGCTGGGCGCGGTGGCGGAGGACGTGTCCGGCCGGGGGTGGACGTGTCCAGCGGCGAAGAGGGAGCGGAGCTAGGGTTTCCGGGGGATTCATCCGCGAATTTCGGGGGGAGGCACATATTTATAGATAGAGGGAGCTAGGAGAGTCCAAATGAGGAGCGGTTTTTGCCCACACGATCGTGATCGAACGACCGAGAGCATGGAGGTGACTTAGATGGGTTTTGGGCCACTTTGGAGGGGTGTTGGGCTGCCACACAAAGAGGGCTTTTACGGTTTCCCAGTTAACCGTTGGAGTATCAAACAACCTCCAAATGGAACGAAACTTGACAGGCGGTGTACCGGTGCTATACCAAGGACGCTTGGCAAACCTCGGGCCATTCCAAGAAAGTTTAACACCCACTCACCACAGGAGACAAAAGGAGGACGCTGGAGGACATAGGATTGCCGGATTGCAAAACGGACAACGGGGAAAATGCTTGGATGCATGAGACGAACACGAATGCAATGCAATGCAATGCACATGATGACATGGCAAAATGCAACACGCAAGCACATGACATGGCAACGACAGCGAATAGCTGGCAGACACCTGGCGCATCGAATCCGGGGCGTTACACCTTATGTCACTTTTCATGCTCAAATTCTTTCAGTGGCGACAATATCAGGGATCACGCTATGCGGGGATATTTTAGCAAATATGGTGAATGAAGAACTTTCGCACAAGCAAAGATTGTGGTTGTCACTTCGAATTTCGTCGGAAACTCAATGGTCAGAACTTTAATCTTTTTGTGTAAACCCTAAATCAAAATATACTAAGCATTTATTACCAGGGCTATCAATACCAAATTTAGGCACTCTATACTTTCTGATATTTGTGGCCTAATTTATAGTACAACCCAATAATCAGGGCATCCGTGTATCATTATAATTTGTATAGACCTTTTTTTACTGCACAATTATTGAAACATAGTGTCTTTGGGAAATATTAAACTATAGCTACTCACAAATACACTAATTAGTAGTACTTTAATTTTCCAAGTATGAATGGGGCACGGGACCTAACACTAGCGATTCCAAGCGAAAGCACAGAAAAAGTGGAGGGGGCAGAAGAGAATTATCATTTTTGACTAACAGATAGTATTTTAGTTACACTATAGTGGTACAATCGTACACAACAAAGGAAAATGTTAAGCAAAAAAATGACATATAGACATGAAAAGGGAAAAGGGAGACCTGTAGGTCAAATATGTTGCTGCAATGGAGGAAAACAATGACATGTCGGGCTGCCTCCAGTGGGAACAGCGACGATGTGTGGCTTGCATGCTTGAGGAAGACAACAGCCCCAATATCCTCATACAAAGCTGAATCCATGCTGGCTGTGGGAGTCGAGATCCACGCCCACGGATCCCCTGCACGGATGCTGACCGCGATGACACCGTGCAGATTAACGATCTCGCCTCATCCCTTGGCAGCTACTCCTCGGGCCCTGCTACACATCCATCGCTGCTTACTAGCCGAGGACATAGAGGAGGCGCACGAGCCAAACCATCCGTCAACAAAGACGGGCACCATGTGTAATTGCCACTAGCGATTCGACCTGCCGCACTAGCGAGTCGAGCTGCGGGGATGCCTGGAGCTGAGGACAGGCAGGCTAAAGGCACAAATCAACGGAGAAAACTGATGGGAGATTAAGAATTACCAGCGGTACCTGCCGGGCCTAATTTAGTGGCAAGAATTTTGGAGTGAACAGAGAGAACAAGGAAAGGAGAAAGGGGATCTGTGCATCAGGCAAGAGCCACTGTACGTGAGAAGGTGTGAGTGACAAAGAAAAAAAACTTTTTTGCTAGGGTAGAGTGAGAGAGAAGATGTGTCAGCACTGTGGGCATATTTACATTGTTGGGCTAAAGCCCAACTAATCATACCAGCACAAAAGAATCAATTTTTACAAAACAACACAAAATTGTCTAAAAAACACACAAAAAATCCTACTTAACAGCTATTATTACAGAAAAATATAGTGCATATACATGTGTTCGGCCTAAATTATTGTATATTTTATCATGCAAACATATAGTACATTATCATATGAACAAAAATCCATAACAAAGGAAAAATCTTGCTACTCCTATTTAGATGGGTATGTACGATCATATTTGTTGTCATCATTTCCATTCAATAGTAATACTTCACCTTGATATTTTTGCCGTCATGTCAATACTTAGGTTTTATCCCTGTTCTTCAATCATATGTTTTTGACATAATTTATATTAGTAAATATATTTAATCATATGTTTTTTCATAAATAAATTGCTATTTGTTTTACCATGGAAATGATTTCGTATATGTATTCTCTACTTCAAATACGACGACCAAATTGAAACTACAGACAATCACATTTTTCTCCCTTCCATCTTGACAAACCGCATGTAACTGAGAGATGGCACATCTGTTTCTCCCTAAAAAAGGTGAACCACTAAACAAATTAAAATTAAAAATAGAAAAAAATGCTAATGCCAAAAAATGATATCAATTCTAAATTTCACAATGTGATTCATAATTAAAACTACATTTACTACGGTTTGCATAATAAGCACGCAAATGACAAACATATATATTTACATATCAACGAGAAAAAAATATAAGTACAAAAAAACTATGTTAAAAAAGACTTGTATTTGTAAATTTGAACACATTTCGTCTAAATGTGTCTTTAGAAAAATTAATTAATATGTTCTGACATTAAAATTTCTAAAGTTCTAGCCCGCGCATCGAGCGGGCCACTTTGCTAGTGCTTGGAAAAGGTGGATGTGCTACAGGCTGCGCTTGTTGCCTCTGTGCATCACGCTGCGCCTAGGTTTATGTGCAATATCGCTAGATGGCGGGAAACAAGTGAGGAAATGGCGGGAAACGGTGGCATGTTCATAGAACGCCATCAATTAATGGAAACTTACAATATAAAGGAACATCGAGCTAGCACAAGAAGTAGATGATGATCAGATGAACACAAACCACACTAGGGAACCCGTCGGTGATGAATTCATCAATCGCAAACGGATGTACACTAGCAAGAGTTTGCTCACAACACACACAGCTTATTCCATCACAAACAGGTCGGATGGATCAACTGTATGCCACATATACACATTATCAAAAAGTAATGCGGTAGACCTTCATTAACATATGTTCAAAATAAAATGAAAATAAAAAACAAGGACCTCGAGGTTAAATTAGCTGAGGGAATGGGTCATTTCGGTCATTTGAACCGAAATGACCCATCCTATCAGTTAATTTAACATCAACACAACTTCCCATTCAGTCACTGATACGTCTCCAACGTATCTATAATCTTTGATTGTTCCATGCTATTATATTATCCGTTTGGGATGTTTATGGGCTTTACTTTATACTTTTATATCATTTTTGGGACTAACCTACTAACTCGAGGCCCAGCCCGAATTGTTGTTTTTTGCCTATTTCAGTGTTTCAAAAAAAAGGAATATCAAACGGAGTCCAAACGGAATGAAACCTCCGGGAGCGATCTTTTTGGAACAAACTCAACCCAGGAGACTTGGAGTGGACGTCAAGAAGCAGTCGAGGCGGCCACGAGGGTGCCTGGCGCACCCTAGGGGGGTGGGCGCCCCCCCACCCTCGTGGGCCCCTCGAGGCTCCACCGACCTACTTCTTCCTCCTATATATATCAACGTACCCTGAAAACATCCAGGAGCACAACGAAACCCTATTTCCACCGCCGCAACCTTCTGTATCGACGAGATCCCATCTTGGAGCCTGCGCCGGCGCTCCGCCGGAGGGGGAATCGACCATAGAGGGCTTCTACATCAACACCATAGCCTCTCCGGCGAGTTGTGAGTAGTTTACCACAGACCTTCGGGTCCATAGTTATTAGTTAGATGGCTTCATCTCTCTTTGAATCTCAATACAAATTTCTCCTCGATCTTCTTGGAGATCTATTCGATGTAACTCTTTTTGTGGTGTGTTTGTCGAGATCCGATGAATTGTGGGTTTATGATCAAGTTTATGTATGAGAAATATTTGAATCTTCTCTGAATTCTTTTATGTATGATTGGTTATCTTTGAAGTCTCTTCGAATTATCAGTTTGGTTTGGCCTACTAGATTAATCTTTCTTGCAATGGGAGAAGTGCTTAGCTTTGGGTTCAATCTTGCGGTGTCCTTTCCCAGTGACAGCAGGGGCAGCAAGGCACGTATTGTATTGTTGCCATCGAGGATAAAAAGATGGGGTTTATATCATATTGTTTGAGTTTATCCCTCTACATCATGTCATCTTGCCTAATGCGTTACTCTGTTCTTATGAACTTAATACTCTAGATGCATGCTGGATAGCGGTCAATGTGTGGAGTAATAGTAGTAGATGCAGGCAGGAGTCGGTCTACTTGTTGCGGACGTGATGCCTATATACATGATCATGCCTAGATAATCTCATAACTATGCACTTTCCTATCAATTGCTCAACAGTAATTTTTTCACCCACCGTAATACTTATGCTATGTTGAGAGAAACCACTAGTGAAGCCTATGGCCCCCAGGTCTATCTTTTATCATATAAGTTTCCGATCTACTTTATTTTGCAATCTTTACTTTCCAATCTATGTCATAAAAATACCAAAAATATTTATCTTATCTTATTATCTCTATCAGATCTCACTTTCGCAAGTTACCGTGAAGGGATTGACAACCCCTTTATCGCGTTGGTTGCGAGGTTCTTGTTTGTTTGTGTAGGTACGAGGGACTTGTGAGGAGCCTCCTACTGGATTGATACCTTGGTTCTCAAAAACTGAGGGAAATACTTATGCTACTTTGCTGCATCACCCTTTCCTCTTCAAGGGAAAACCAACGCAGTGCTCAAGAGGTAGCAGTCACCCATCTGATGGCTGCTCCAGCCTGATCACACTTAACTTGAGAGTTCTCTTAGATGAGCTACTGGTGGAGCAGCTAGTCCTTGGTGATATAGGATGCTCTTCGCATCCTTATGGCGTATCCGGATGACCGCCCGTTCCCCAATGGCCAATACATGTTGTGTAGACAGAGCATATCACATACCTCTTATTAGAAGCAATCATCTGTGTTATTATCGGTCTTCACACATATTTCTGATTATAGACCTGTTTTCCGCGTATCACACACTTCTTGTTACATCGAACCGTTTCTGTTCTATTGTCTCAACATAGATAGTTCATCCGAGTGAACCGCATGCTGTATATCGCACACACCTTGATCTGGTTGACCGTTTCTTTCATGCTGCCTAATCACAAACAGTTCATCTGAATGAACCGTATTCTATGTATTGCACACGCCTTCATTTGTATGCCCGTTTCTTTTGTTCCTCCTCATCGCAAATAGTTAATTGAACTGAACTGTATGCCCTGCATTGCACACGCAACTAAAATCTGAACCGTGTTTGATGCATCCGTCATCACAAATATTTTGCACATTTTTGATGGTTTTCTTACACCACCGTTTGCGATTATTGCATCGCACACAGTTTCTCGAAGGGTCTTTGATTGTAGTGTCGCGTTAGCGGCATCCTGTAGTAGTGTACGATCATAGTGCCCCTTAGTTGGTGCTTTATAAGAGAAGATGAGGACTCAAATAAAAATAAAAATTGCATAAAGTAAATAAATAGGCCCTTTGCAGAGGGAAGTAGGGATTTGTAGAGGTGCCAGAGCTCAAATCTTAAATTGAGAGATAAAAGATTTTGGGAAGCATACTTTTCTCGTCAACGAAAACGACCGAGTAATTCCCAACACTTTCCATGCTAGATATATCATAGGCGGTTCCCAAACAAAAAATAAAGTTTTTTCCCTTTTCCACCATTCTTTCACAATCCATGGCTAGACGTATCCATGGGTGCCCTCCATACCAACACTTTCCAAGGAATTTATGATTTGACAACATAAAGTAAATTTCTTTTTCATTTCGTGACTGGGCATCCCTAGTACTTTTGCCACACTCTAGTGCAATGACAAGTGAATAAACACTCATCTTGAGAATAACACATCTAGCATGGAAAATATTGGCCACTCCCTACCGCTTCATGAGCGGTACGAGCACACAAAAAGGAATTTTATTTTGAAAATTAGAGATGGCACATACAAATTTGCTTAGAACGGCACGTGAATACTGCATATAGGTAGGTATGGTGGAATCATATGGCAAAACTAGGTTTAGGGATTTTGGATGCACAAGTAGTATTCCCACTTAGTACAAATGGAGGCTAGCAAATAGATTGAGAAGCAACCAACCGAGAAACAAAAATTCACATAAATGAGCATTGAGCATAACTAACACCGAATAATGAACTACAAGTAGGATGTAATTTCATTGCATAACTATTGACTTTCGTGCTTGCATACGGAATCACGAACTTTAACACCAATATTCCTACTAAAGCATAATTACTCACCAACATGACTCACATATCACTATCATCATATCGCAAAACTATTACAAAGAATCAAGTTTAATTTGTCCAACGATCTTCATGAAAGTTTTTATTATATCCCTCTTGAATATCTATCACTTTGGGACTAGTTTCATATGTTGCAAATGATTTTTGACAAGCTCCAACAAATTTGAGTGAAGAACATGAGCATAAAAAAATTTCATCTCTCAAAATAATATAAGTGAAGCATGAGATAATTGACAAACTACCCCAAAAAGATATAAGTGAAGATCAAACGAGTAGTTAAGTAAGTGGGTAGCTATTTAGGGGCTCTCGTTTATTAAAAAACTTTCGTATCTAAGTATTTTATTAAAACAAAGAGCAAAATAAAATAAAATGACATTCTAAGAATAGCACACATCATGTGAAGAAGCAAAAACTTAGGTTCAACCGAGGCTAAATGATAATTGTTGATGAAGAAAGGTGTGATGCCTACCGGGGCATCCCCAAGCTTAGATGCTTGAGACTTCTTATAATATTAACTTGGGATGCCTTGGGCATCTCCAAGCTTGAGCTCTTGTGTCTTCTTCATTCTTCTCATAACACGGTTTCCCTAATTCTTAAAAACTCCATCCACACAAAACTCAACAAGAAATCATAAGATACGTTAGTATAAATCAATGAACACCTTATCATTCTATACCATAGCAAATCACTAAAATTACAATTTAACATTGCATACTAAATGCCTATGCATATTTAATACTCCTATCCTCAAATAGAATCATTAAACAAGCAAACTTATGCAAACAATGCAATCATAACAATAATCTGTATAAACAGAACAGTCTGTAAAGGATGAAGAAGGATCCATACTTATTAAACTTAAAAAATTCTGAAAACTTACCACACTGTAGAAAATTTATCATTGTGCAAAAAGTTTCAACATTTTATCACATTCTGATTTTTCTAGAGAATTTTTGCAACAACGATAAACTTTCAGTTTTGAAACAGCAACTCATATACTTGCAAAATAAGCATGGTGTAGGATATCCTTGCCACTTTTATTGAAATAAAATATGAAAAACATTATTATAAATAACATAAAGCAAATCTTAATAAATTAAAATGATGCTCCAAGCAAAACACATATCATGTGATGAATGAAAATATAACTCCAAGTGAGGTTACCGATAATGTTGAAGACGAAAGAGGGGATGCCTTTTGGGGCATCCCCAAGCTTAGTTTCTTGGATCTTCCTTGAATATCACCTTAGGGGTGCTTTGGGAATCCCCAAGCTTAGGGTCTTGTCACTCCTTATTCTCCTCATATCGATATCTCACCCAAAACTTGAAAACTTCAATCGTACAAAACTTAACGGAACTTCATTAGATAGGTTAGTATGATAAAGCAAATCATTCACTTTGGTACTGTCAAAGAAAATTTCATAATTGTTCTCACTCAATTCCTACTTTACCTTATCATTTCCACAATTTATATTGAGCAATATAAGCCATAGAAACTAGGAAACAAGCAAACTATGCATTGAAAACAGAATCTGTCAAAAACAGAACAATATGTAATGATATGGAAAACAACCATACTTCTGTTACTCCAACAATTCTGAACAATTAGGAAAACGTAGGGAATTTTTATATCTATGACCTGTAAAAAATTCAGATCAAAAGCATGTTCCAGTTAATTTTGAAAATTCCTGGACTGAGCGCAAAAGTTTCTGTTTTTGCACAGATTCAAGTCAACTATTATCCACACTATCCCAAAGGCTTTACCTAGCACTTTATTGAAACAAAGCAATAAAACATGATTACTACAGTAGTATAATCATGTGAACACATCAAAACAGTAGGGGTAAATTTTGGGTTGTCTTCCAACAAGCACTTTTCTTTAATGCCTTTTTAGCTAGGCATGATGATTTCAATGATGCTCACATAAAAGATAAGAATTAAAACATAACATGAGCATCATGAATCACACGACAAGCACATTTAAGTCTAACCCACTTCCTATGCATAGGGATTTTGTGAGCAAACAATTTATGGGAACAAGAATCAACTAGCATAGGAAGGCAAAACAAGCAAAACTTCAAGATTTTCAACACATAGAGAGGAAACTTGATATTACTGAGATATGTAGAAGCACATGTTCCTCTCCCATAATAATTTTCAGTAGAATCATGAATGAATTCAACAATATAACTATCACATGACACTTTATTGGCATCACCAAATTGAAAATTAAAATCATGATGACAATTTTCATGGTTACCATTATTCTTTATAGCATACATGTCATCACCATAATCATCATACATAGCAACTTTGTTTTCATAATCAATTGAAAACTCTTCCAAGATAGTGGAATCATCATTAAATAAAGCCATGACCTCCCCAATTCCACTTTCATCATTATAATCATCATAAATAGGAGGCATGCTTTCATCATAATATTTTTTCTCATCAAAACTTGGGGGACTGAAAATATCATCTTCATCAAACATAGCATCCCCAAGCTTATGGCTTCGCATATCATTAGCATCATGGATATTGAAAGAATTCATACTAACAACATTGCAATAATGCTCATCATTCATGTATTTTGTGCCAAACTTTTATAAAATAGTTCTTCTATCAATTGAGCATAATTTTCTGATCCTTCATTTTCACGAAAGACATTATAAAGATGAACAACATGAGACCACCTCAATTCCATTTTTTTGTAATTTTCTTTTAGAAACTAAACTAGTGATAAAATAAGAAACTAAAAGATTCGAGTGCAAGATCTAAAGATATACCTTCAAGCACTCACCTCCCCAGCAACAAGGCCAGAAAAGAGCTTGATGTCTACTACACAACTTTATTCTTGTAGACCCGTGTTGGGCCTCCAAGTGCATAGTTTTGTAGGACAGTAGCGATTTTCCCTCAGGTGGATGACCGAAGGTTTATCAACCTGTGGGAGGTGTAGGATGAAGTTGGTCTCTCTCAAACAACCCTGCAACCAAATACAAGAAATCTCTTGTGTCCCCAACACACCCAATAGAATAGCAAATTGTATAGGTGCCCTAGTTCGGCGAAGAGATGGCGATAAAAGTGTAATATGAATGGTAGAAATATATTTTTATAATCTGAATTAATAAAAACATCAAGGTAGAAAATGATAAAAGTGAGCACAAACAGTATTGCAATGCTTGAAAATGAGGCCTAGGGTCCGTACTTTCTCTAGTGAAATCTCTCAACAATCCTAATCTAATTGGATCATATAACCATCCCTCAACATGTGATGAAGAATCACTCCGAAGTTTTATCTAGCGGAGAACATAAGAAGAAATTGTTTGTACGGTACGAAACCACCTTAAAGTTATTCTTTCCATTCGATCTATTCAAGAGTTCGTACTAAAATACCGCAAAGTTATTATTTCTGTTCGATCTATCCAGGAGTTCGTACTAAAATAACACCATATGATACACATCAACCAACTCTAATGTCACCTAGACACTCCACTGTCACCACAAGTATCCATGAGTTAATTATATGATACACATCAAACAATTTCAGATTCATAATACTCAATCCAACACAAAGAACCTCAAAGAGTGCCCCAAGATTTCTACCAGAGATACAAGGACGAAAACATGCATCAGCCCATATGCATAGATTACCCTAATGTCACCTCAGGAATCCGCGAGTTGAGTGCCAAAAACATATATCAAGTGAATCAATATAATACCCCATTGTCACCACGGGTATTCATATGCAAAACATATGTCAAGTTCTCTCAAATCCATAAAAGTATTCAATCCGATAAAACGAAATCTCAATGGGAAAACTCAATTCATCACAACAAGATAGAGAGGGGAAAACACCATATGATCCGACTATATTAACAAAGCCCGCGATACATCAAGATCATGACATCTCAAGAACACGAGAGAGAGAGATTAAACACATAGGTACTGGTACAAACCCTCAGCCCCGAGGGTGGACTACTCCCTCCTCATGATGTTGGCTGTCGGGATGATGAAGATGGCCACCGGTGATGATTTCCCCTCCGACGGAGTGCTGGAACAGGGTCTAGATTGATTTTTCATGGATACAGAGGCTTGCGGCCGTGGAACTTTTGATCTAGGGTTATTTCTGGGGGTTTTGGTATTTATAGGATTTTTCAGCGTTGGAATCACGCGAAGATGGGCCACGAGGTGAGCACAACCCACTAGGGTGCGCCTGGGCCCCCTGGCGCGCCCCGGTGTCTTGTGGCCTACTCCTTCACCTTCCGGTCCTTCCACAAAGCTTCTAGTGCCTCTTTTGTTCCAAAAAAATCGTCAATAGGTTTCATCGCATTTGGAGAACTTTTTTTCTGCAAAAAAAAGTAACACCACGGTAGTTCTGTTGAAAACAGCATCAGTCTGGGTTAGTTCCATCCAAATCATTCCAAAACCATATAAAATTATTGTAAACATGGCATGAATACTTCATAAATTATAGATACGTTGGAGACATTTCAATTATGGGTTGCAGAAAGTTTTGTGATAAGATAATTCGTAACGGGTAACAAGTAACAAGTGTAACAAAGGTGCAGCAAGGTGGCCCAATCCTTTTTGTAGAAAAGGACGAGCCTGGACGAACCCTTATATAAAGCAAAGCGCTCCCGAGGACATATGAGAATTATTGTCAAGTTAGTTTCCATCATGCTCATATGATTCACGTTCGTTACTTTGATAATTTGATATGTGGGTGGACCGGTGCTTGGGTGCTGTCCTTACTTGGACAAGCCCCCCCCCCCCACTTAAGATTAACCCTTCTCACAAGCATTCACAACTACAAAATAATAATTAAGATAAATCTAACCATAGCATGAAACATGTGGATCCAAATCAGCCCCTTACGAAGCAACACATAAACTAGGGTTTAAGCTTCTGTCACTCTAGCCATCATCTACTTATTACTTCCCAATGCCTTCCCCTAGGCCCAAATCATGGTGAAGTGTCATGTAGTCGACGTTCACATAACACCACTAGAGGAAAGTGTAGGTGCATCTAGTGCCACCCCTAGTTGGTTTTGGAGTATTGATGACAAACGTGGTTGAGGGACTAATGTGTTTGTGAGAATTGCAGGATGACATAGGTAGAAGTCCCTCATTGATTCAGTTTACCTACCAGAGATGACCCCTAAAAATGTGTGAAGACATTGAAGACAATGGTGGTTCGTGAAGACATTCACGATGAAGATTATGATACGTGTAGATATTCACTTGAAGACTATGGAGTGCGAAGACATAGTTGTTTCATAGTTTCCTTTCTTCTTTATTGAATCATAGGAACCATCGTACTGTTACGTGGGGTCCAAGTGAACAAAGTCAGAGTGACTGAAGTGATGCTCAACCAAATCCTATGTCTTCGGGCGAAGACGATGAGAGCAAACCTTATCCAGAGCTGGATGAGTGAGCTTTGCTTGTAGCCCAAGCCAAGCTGCCATGTGTGTTTGAAATATGACCGTTGGACACGTGTCAGTTCCTTAGTGACCCAGGGTCATTTTGGACATATCAGGTCAGGTTGCCTCCTGGCTACAAATAGCCCACCCACTACACCATAAATTGGTGGCTGCTTAGAGTTAGTGCACAACTTTTGTCGTTTGAGAGTAACCCACCTCCAAAGCATTTTAGACAGAGATCTTTGCAAGGACAAAGCCCAAAACACCCAGAGCCAAGGAGTGTTAGGCATCACTGAAGTCTTTTTGTCCAGGTGATCCGAAGACTTATTACACTTGAGGACTGTGAATCCTCCAGCCGATTAGGCGTTGTGTTCTGAGCATCCAAGAGTCATTGTGGATTGCCGGTGAACGAAGTCTGTGAAGGTTTGGAAGTCTACCTCAAAGACTTACCAGAGTGATTGGGCGAGGACTGGGTGTCCTTAGCTCAAGGGGAATAAGGTGAAGACACAGTCTTCTGAGTTCAATCTTAGCCTCCCTAACCAGATGTACAGTTGTCACAACAACTAGAACTGGTCTACCAAATCCTTGTCTTCAGCAAGCAACTGGTTCTATCCCTTTCTTTCCTTACTCTATAGTTTGTCTTTGTGAAGTCTTTGCTTGCCTGCTTGATTCATTTGACTTCTTGTGTGAAGATTTATATCTGTTTAGCTTTGTCCTATCTTCCATACTGATCCTGTCTACCTAGTTGCAATTAGTCTTCGTGCTTTCCCTGTATTGTATGCATGACTAATGCTTACCTAGTGTAGTCTTCATTCCGCTGCTTACGATATAGGTTCAGTTTACCTGTTTGTCTTCAAAGCCACCGTGTTCTGAAGACTTTCATAAAAATCGCCTATTCACCCCCCTATAGTCGATAACTAGCACTTTCAATTGGTATCAGAGCAAGGTACTCCCTTGTTCTGTGTGATTCGATTTAACCACCTGGAGTTTTAGCTATGTCAACTACAGGGATAATCAAAGTCTCCGCTGGGTGCCCCATCTTTGATGGCACTGACTACCCCTACTGGAAGAACAATATGCACATGTATCTTGAAGCCATTGATGTTGATCTCTAGTATGTCGTCAAGATTGGCATTCCCAAAGTCAGTGAAGGCATCATCGTTGCTGATGTCAAGAGATTGCACAATTGGACTCAACTACCAAGAACATCATTTGTGGACATCTGTCCAAAGGGCAGTATGGCCGTGTGAGTGCACTGGAAACTGCAAAGCTGGTCTGGGACTGGCTGTCCAAGGTCAATGAAGGCGTCTCAACTCAGAGAGACTCAAGAATCAATGTTCTTCGCAATCTCTTCAACCGCTTCAAGAGAAATGACAAAGAAAATGTCCAGCTCACGTTCGAACGCTTGACTCATATCACCAATGAGCTTCGTGCTCTCGGCGCCACTGAGATCGCCAAGCATGAGATCGTGAAGAAGCTTTTGAGATCACTTGACAGCTCGTTTGGCACCTTAGCCCTGATGATTCAAGAATGTCCTGACTTAAAAGATCTCGATCCGTCTGACATACTTGAGAGGCTCAACACACATGAGTTCTAGCTATCTGAGAAGCGTGATACCTATGGACCCAACTATGGTCGAACCCGTGCCTTGAAGGCTAAAGCTGTTTCCTCATCTGAAGAAGAATCTAACTGTAGCTCTGGTGATCCTAAAGAGCTTGGCAAAGAGCTTGCAATGCTTGTGAGGAAGTTCCAGAAGTTCTCCAAGAAGAATCGATTCAACAATTCTTCAAGATCTAGCTCAAAGAACGATGAGGCTTCATCAGGTGACTACAAGAAGAGAACTTGCCACAAATGCAAGAAGACTGGCCACTACATCTCCGAGTGTCCTCAGTGGGATAAGGAATAGAAGAAGAAGAAGAGCAAGGAATATGATTCTGATGACAAGAAGAAGAACAAATCTTCAAAATCTTCTTCAAAGTCTTCGTCAAAGTCTTCATCTCACAAGAAGACCTCATCAAGCAAGGCTCGTGCATTTATTGGCAAGGAAATGGATTCAGAGGAGGAGTCTGCCTCTGAGGAGGTGGAGGTGGAGTCTCAGGAGGAGTCTGATTCAGGCGTGGCAAGCTTGGCTCTGGTGTCAGCATTCATCGCCAAGTCAATCTTCAACACTAAAGACAATGGTCGCAATGTTGAAGCCAAAGCTGATGATGATGATGATGATGACGACTCTGCTCCAACCTACTGTTTCATGGCACATGGTGCCAAGGTAACTTCACGCGATGCCTATTTCCAAACCTCTAGCGAAGATGACTTTGAATGTGAATCCAAACCTAGCTATAAGACACTTCTAAAATTGGAACTGAGCAACAAACTGCTATGGAACATATTCAAAAGCTGCTAGACAAAAGTGATGATGTGTTGGAGGTGGAAATGAATCGAACTCAGTCCTTAATCGAAGACATTAAAAGTCTTTGTGTTAAGTATGAATAACTTGAAAGTCATCATGAAACTCTCTCAGCCTCTCATGAAAAGCTTTCCTACTATTATCTTCAAAGGAAGCAGGATCTTGAGAAACTGAGAGCGTCTCATGACGATCTTCAAAAAGAGAATGTTTCACTACTCGCCCAATAGATCAATTCCGCTCAGGTAGAATTTGTTCCACCATGCTTAAAGTGTCTTGAGCGCGATAATGTTGTCTCTGTTGCTGAATGTTCTACTGCTTCTGATATTGCAATATCTTCAACTGCTGATGTGATAACTAACCCCTCTACTGAGGATGTCACTACTATTGCTGATGAGAATGCTAGGTTGAAGACATTGCTTGATACTGGCATGTACAAAAGCCTCAAAGGGCACCAAACCTTGTGTGATGTCCTCAATAAACATATTTTGAACTGAAACCCTAGGAAAGAGGGTGTTGGGTTCGATTGGAAAATTAACGTTGATGGTTCATATTGGATTCCTGAGCAGTACCCCAAAACCACCTGGGTTGCTACTAAGGATCCTTCGGTGGACCCATCCACTTTATCTGGCTTCACTTGTGCTAACCCAATTGTCATTGATGAATCCTTTGATGCAAATTATAAACTGTTTAAAAATCAGAATGGTGAAGTGTTTGCCAGTTACATTGGTACTAACTGCAGGAACGGGTCACCGCAGAAGAAGATCTGGGTGCCCAAAAGCTGTCTTTAGAAGCTTCCCATGAATGTCATCATGACACCACCTGGGAAGAAGACAAACCCCAGACCAAAGGCGTCATATGGTCCAAAGGCTTTATACAAATAGAGGACCACTCATGGTCACCCTAACGCCAATGTTTTGGAGGGGAACCATTATGAGACTCATGAATATGAGCGTGTTTCCTCTAACGACTATGTTCACAAAACTAAGAACTTTTCTACATATTCTTATTTGTACTATTCTCCTCCTGCGAAGCTATTTGCTAGGGCTCCCAAGCCAAGTTCTCAGATGCTGCACTTAGACTCATTGCTTCTAAGCCATACTGAAGATGTGGGTGGTTAAGAAGAATTAACTTCTCTTGCAGGGAAAGGTCTCCAGCCGGAAAGCAAAATCTTCTGACGACAATGCTGGAAACCTAAAACATCTTGTGGGACGCAAGATAAAATGCTCCAATGGTCTTATAATGTATTTTGTCCCAGGGTTCCTTGACGAGCATCCTATCATGCCTAACCAGAATTTAAACTTTGATAATATGCTTGTTCGCTACATGTTTCTACTTCACAATACTCTGGGTGAAACCTATCCCTCTAACTGCATTATTGGGTACAACTCCGAAAGCCACTGAAGGGATCATGGACAGTGGCTGCACTAACCACATGACTGGTGATCGAAGTCTTCTTATGGATTCAACCCTACGCCCATCTACTAAGAGCCACATCACATTCGCTAACACTGGCAAAAGCAAGGTATTGGGTCTTGGTAGAGTTGCTATCTCAAAGGATCAACACATGGATAAAGTGATTCTTGTTGAATCTGTTGGATACAACTTAATGTCTGTGTCAATGCTTTGTGATCTGAACATGATCGTGATATTTGGAAAATATCATTGTCTTGTGGTAATGGAATCTGACAAATCTGTAGTCTTCGAAGGCTATCGAAGAGGTGATCTATATATGGTAGGTTTCTCAGCGGGACCACAACTTGCCGTATGCCTTCTAGCAAAGGCTTCAGAATGCTGGCTATGGCATCGACGGCTAGGACATGCGAGCATGAGAAACCTGTACACTCTCGCGAAGAAGAAGCACATCATTGGAATCAAGGGCGTCAAGTTCAAGAAAGATCATCTATGTGGCGCCTATGAAGCTAGAAAGGTGACTAGAGCCAAGCATCCCTCGAAGGCAATCATGACTACCTCACGCCCCTTCGAGCTACTTCACATGGACCTATTTGGCCCTACTCACTACTCTACCCTTACTACTACTACACATCTCTATGGCTTCGTTATTGTTGATGATTACTCGAGATACACCTGGGTGCACATAATTCTCTATAAGACTGAAGTGAAGGATGTCTTCAGACGCTTCACAAATCGGTCCATGACGAATGATGGCATCAAGATCAAGCACATCCGTAGTGACAATGGCACTGAGTTCGAGAACGCAGGCCTCTACATTTATCTTGATACTTAAGGCATCACACATGAGTTCTCTGCTCCTTACACACCTCAGCAAAATGGCATCATGGAGTGTAAGAACAGAACACTCATTGAGATGGCACGGGCGATGCTCGATGAGTACAAGACTCCAAGAAAATTCTGGCCCAAAGCCGTTGATACTGCATGACACATCATCAACAGAGTATATCTTCACAAGTTCTTCAAGAAGACATCTTATGAACTTCTGACTGAGAGCACCTGCCAAATGTGCTAGATGAAGCTACACCTGGTGAAGCTATCAAGCTCATGGGTACTGGAGAAATCGTACCCACCGAGGAACAGGCTGAGGATGAGATCATCATTTCTGCACCTAATCAACCTGAAGACAATGCTCAGTCTGAAGCCAATGTTGAAGATGAAGACAATAGTGAGTCTGATCAAAATCTTCGTCCAGCTCATCCTCGAGTCGCAAATGAAGTCCAGATTGAGAAGATCATTGATAGCATCAATGCTCCTGGTCCTCTCACCCGATCAAGAGCTACACAACTAGCAAACTTCTGTGGTCAATTTGTTTTTGTCTCTATATCTGAACCCAAGAAATTCGAAGAAGCCTTCATGGAACCTGAATGGATTCAAGCTATGCAAGAAGAGCTTCAACAGTTTGAGCTGAATAATGTCTGGGAGCTTGTCAAATGTCCTGATCCTCGCAAGAACATCATCATTGGCACGAAATGGAGCTATCACAACAATCAAGATGAAATTGGACAAATTTTTAGAAACAAGGCTAGCCTCGTTGCTCAAGGTTACACACAAGTGGAAGGAATCAACTTTGGTGAAACCTTTGCTCTTGTGGCTAGGCTTGAAGCCATTCACATACTTCTGTCCTATGCTAACCATCACAACATTCTTATGTACCAAATGGATGTGACGAGTGCCTTTCTCAATGGCAAAATTGAAGAAGAAGTATATGTCGCTGAACCGCCTAGTTTTGAAGCTCCTAAGCATCCTGATATGGTATACAAGCTCAACAAGGCACTGTATGGCCTCAAATAAGCACCACACGCTTGGTATGACACACTCAAGGAATTCCTGGAGAGCAAAGACTTCAAACCTGGTTCACTAGATCCTACTCTCTTCATGAAGACATATGATGGTGAACTATTGGTGTGTCAAATATATGTGGACGACATTATCTTCGGCTGCACGGATAAGAGATAAAGTGATGAGTTTGGAGACATGATGCAAGAGCAATATCAGATGTCCATGATGGGGGAGCTGAAATTCTTCCTTGGTCTTCAAATCCGTCAACAACGCAATGGCATCTTCATATCGCAAGAAAAGTACCTCAAAGATTTCCTGAAAAAGATTGGAATGCAAGACTGCAAAGGGTACATGACGACAATGCCAACCAAAAGTCATCTTGGCCCTGCCGACAATGTTAAAGAGTTCGATCAAAAGGTATACCGCTCCATGATTGGTTCTTTGCTATACTTATGTGCATCTAGGCCTGATATTATGCTTAGCGTTTGCATGTGTGCCCAATTCCAAGCAGCACCAAAGGAATTGGATCACCTTGTAGTGAAGCGAATTCTTCGATATTGGGCTCACACCCCAACACTAGGATTATGGTATCCAAAGAGCTCATCATTTGATCTGGTTGGATACTCTGATGCCGATTATGCTGGTGGCATGGTTGATCGCAAGTACACATCAAGCACATGTCAATTTCTTGGACGATCTCTTGTCTGTTGGTCTTCAAAGAAGCAAAACTGCATATCACTCTCCATCGCTGAATCTGAATACATTGTTGCTGGATCTTGCTGTGCTCGGCCTCTCTAGATGAAGCAAACTCTCAAGGACTACGACATCATCATGAAGAATGTGCCACTCTTCTATGACAATGAAAGCGCCATCAAGCTTTCCAAGAATCCAGTTCAGCGCTCGAAGACAAAGCACATCAAGATTCGTCATCACTTTCTCAGAGATCATGTCAACAAGGAAGACATTAATATCATTCACGTCAACACTGAAGAGCAACTAGCAGATATCTTCATGAAGCCCTTGGATGAGAAGAGGTTTTGCAAGCTGCGGTGTGAGCTAATCCTAGAATCCTCAAATGTCCAGTGGATGGACACACATCCTAACGCTTATGCATGTTGATGACTTAGATGTGCAACACACGAAGTAACATATTTCTTCAATCAATGAAGAATTACCCTCTGAGTGTGAATACATTAATGTGGAATTTTACTTCAGAGCACCACGATAATTGTGCGCCGTGTCTGGGTCTAATACTTCCAATATGGTGGGTAACGCCACCACCACACTTTCTTGAAGATTTTCATTTGGCATCATGATTGCATTATCTTTGCATTTGGATTGTCTTCAACATTCGTTTATCTTCAAATATATATCTTCACAATATTGATTTATCTTCAATGTTATTTATATATATGTGTGTTCTGTCCTCTACAACATTCACTTATATCTATGTCCTCACGTTATTGTTTTTCTGACCTAAGTGAATGTGATCGGACCCTAATCCCTTATGTGCTACTCCCTCAAATTCTTCCTGTCTAAGTCATATGCATTCTATTGACACTTGTCGAATATCTTCTCTGTGTCCTTGTCAGTAGAAGATACAGAGACACACTTTTAAAACTGCTTTTAATGTCCTATCCTTTGCCTGAAAACCGGAGAAGCCGGATCGACCACTCGACAATCCATGCGCGCATGGGAACATAGATAAACTCCTGATAAGTTGCATGCACACCACGTGTCCTTCAGATGTGAACTGCAGGGGCACCTGTGTAATTGCGCTGTGCCACCCTCCTCCTTCCTATAAATACTCGCCCCCTCGCGGTCAATATCTCTTCTCCCACCTCGCCAACTCGCTCGAACCCTAGCGCCACCACTAGCTCACGTCAATGTCGGAGACGAAGCGCTTAGCTGCCGTGACTTCTTCGACGCCGTCCTCATGCCGGCCGCGGACCTCGTCTTCTCCGCCGCCGCCATAGGTGTCTTCTGCCACCAAGTTAGGGCGCGGGAGATTGGACTTCTTAGCCTCCCTTCTATCCCGTCTAGCAGTTCGACTGTGGTAATTAAATCTCACTTTTTACACTCTTTTTGATCTGTCAAATCCATCCACTTCAACCAGAAGTGGTTTATACACTTCCAAATCTGGATCTGTCTCTTTCTGAATCTCATGTATTGCAAAGTATGTTCACTTATGCGTCAAAACTAGTTAGATTCCTTACTTGTACCTATTCGTGGATTTGTACAAATCTAGAACCAACTTCCTTCATTAAGTGAATGTCTTTGCACCATGAGGTCAATGTCTTCTAAACTGATTTATCTTCAAAATCTTTAGAGAATGCATATGAACTCTTCCCCTTCCCTCGCATCTCTAATGCTGTCACAGGTACATGTCCGTGGGAGAAACCCTTGGTTCTCATAGTCTGCATTCATTTGCAGAATTCTTACAGCGTCACATTTAGTCTCCTGAAGCCAGTTCTTGTCTGACAAGTAGACGGAAGCCATTCACTATTGTGAAGCCTATATGTCTGAATATAATGGCTTCTGAGAAATCTGCATGGAAAGGTGGCAGGCAACACCGAGGCAATACAACACTGGACTTTCCCGCAGATCCATACGAGCTCTACAAGTCTGACCCTGAAGAAAGCTACACTCACCGCAAGAACCGGATACAATGGATCTGAAGATATTGGGCAGAGTAGTGGTTCAAGTAGAAGTTTGTGACACCTGAATACGCTGAGAAGAATGCCATCAAGCGCCCATGGGGTGATTGTCTGTACAGAAATTTGGTACCGAAGACAAAGGCTGAACCTCAGCCTGAGATTGCCGACCCATCATCTCTCCTGTGGTGTTGTGACGACAATCTCTTCAAGCGCAACCTTCAGTTTGCACAGGATTCAGCTGTCAAGAACAAGAAGGAGTTTGGCCTCAACTTCAACCCTGGCCTCTCTGCACCAAGGTCAGATGGTACACAAGAAGCCAACGAGAACAGAATTGGCCCCTTCACCAACTTCAATGGCTTCTGTCCCACATTGCTGCCCAGAGGGCTGCAGTGGAGCAATCTGCTGAAGAAGCAGACTCTGATGATGCTCCATCACCATTGAAGCAGAAGAAATAGGCAAAAGATTCAAAGCCCTTTGCTGCTGCTGGTCCAAAAGCTCCGACGAAGAAGCCTCTGAAAACTGCACCTCCTGAATCCAGTGTGCAATCTGAAGATTTGTCTCGTGTGTCCAAGACGACCAAGAAGCAATTTCCGAAGAAGGTTTCTGGGAAACCCCTCACACCTGCTGCCATTCTGCGCAACGAGGAAGACACAACTGATCTGTCAAATGATGAAGATCTTGGTGATGAAGCTCTAGAGATGCTGATCAGGAGCAAGCAAGACGCGGAGATCTTCAGTGATCTGCCCCTCTTTGATGTTGATATATTAAACAACTTCATCGATGAGTGGTTCGACGACTAGAGCATCAGCATTGACAATCTGCAACTGCCAGTGGGCATCAGCGTCACATTTCACGGAGCCATTGCTAATGAATTGGCCTTAGCTCAGGAAATCGTCGAGCTCAAAAACAATATTGATTATGAGAAGGCGCATTTCAAGAAGCACATGCACAAGCTCTGTGGCAGATGTGTAAATTTTCAAGAAGATATTGTATGACCTGAAGGCTGAATTTCACAAGAAGCGTGAAGAAGCCAAAGGCTCTTGAGAACGCATGAAGGCATATGCATAGAAATGTGTGCAAGCACACAATGAAGCTAAAAAGAGGAAAGCACTTGGGCGTCCTGGCATCGACCCTAGAATGGCTGCTAAGAAGAGCAAGAGGTATGCAGAAGCTAATCCTCACGCTCCAAGGCAGGGACAACCCAACATTGTCTTCCCTTCTAGCATGACTGGCTCGAAGCCAAAGGTCCCCTCTGCTGCTTCAGAGCTAAAGAAGACAAGGCAAGGTGAAGCTGAAGCCAGGAAGAGGAAGCACAAGGATACATCTGATGATGCTCCCTCAAAGAAAAAGCTGAAGACAAAGGGCTCTAAGTCTTCAAGAAAAGAGCGTGCTGCTGCCCGAGAGCCCCTCATAGTTGAACCCATTTCTGTTGCCTACCCTGCCTCTCCAAATCGCGAGCGCTGTCTCGTCATCCATGAGCCTACTCCCATAGAGGCTCTAGAAACAGAAGAAGTTCCAGTTGTTGACCTCAAGGCAGCTGAAGACATTGGTCGTGAAGACAATGTGCTTGATGATGAAGTGCTTCCGCAGCTATAGCACCAGTTGGTATCATCGCCTGCTCCCGCGAGCAGTGAATATATAAGCATGGGTCGTCCATTGAAGCCAATCGCTCAAGATGACTCATGGGCTGAGCGCCAACAAGAAGACACTCCAGTACAAGATGAAACACCCCGTACTCCACCTGCTCAAGTCACCTCTTCGGTGCTTGATGATGACAACTACATGGAGACCACACAATCTCCAAAGGCGTCGCCAGCGTTTCACAGGATTTGCAATGGTCCTAGGCCACCTGTCTCCATGTCGACCATCCCAGAAGAAGATTTCCAACAATCTAGCTCAGTGGCACGTCAACTGTTCCCTGACGTCAATCCTTCTGTGACTTCTCAAGAGTCTGAAGCTAAAGCTGCTGAAGACATTCCGGCTGCATCAGCCGATGAAGAAAGAGAAGAAGAAAGAGAAGCCACACCACATGCTCCTGATCAAGTCATTCTTGAAGAGAATGTCATCGTGCCCAACCCTCCTGTCATTGACCAAATGGAGGTTGAAAACACTGCGGCTACCACCAACAATGCTACTGAAGCCAATGACCCTGTCATGGCTGAAGATAATGTGGAGCCTGAAGCAAATGTGAATGCTGAAGCCACAGTGACGCCAATCACCATAGATGGTGTTGTTCCTCCATCGCGGCTTCATACCATGGAAAGGGCCTTCAATCGTGAAGGTCAGCTTGTCACTGTCCGATGGCCAATTATGGTTCCTCCTACTACTCCCGGACCCCAGTATGATTATCATGTTGGGCAAAGGCCTCAAGTTCAGAAGCCAAAGCCATGTCTGCCAAGGCTTCCAAGTGCTGTCACCACACAGGGCTCATTCAGCGTGCTTAGCTTCAGAGAGCACAATACCTTCTTTGACAACACCAAGAACCCATACAAGAAGCCCAAGATATCCTCTGACAGATTTTGGAGCCATCAACAGCGAAGCTATTACTCCTGCATTCTGTACGATCAAGACCGGATTTTTCCACACAAACGTCTGGATTGTGATGCTATGGCTGGGCTGCCATGTCTTGAAGAAGCCCTTGACTGCTTTCGAGATGTTGGTCTTCTGGCTTTGTGACTGATAAAGAACACTGAAATGAAGAGCTTCTGCTACAGTTCTATGCCGCCCTACATATTCGAGGCCACAACAGGGATCCGAAGACTTGGATCCTTGAGTGGATGACAAGTGATGTTCGTCATGAAGCCAAAGCTTAGGATATCATCGAGCTTACTTCCCTGCCCACTCCAGGTGAGTTATACGAACCTGGTTGTTCACTTCATCAGAATGAGCTGCAGAGCATCTTTCTGAAGCCAGAGCCGAATATGAGACAAATGCTTAGTACGATGAAGCCATTGCCCCAAGACGTTGAATACCCAAAGGAGTTCCTTGTTAAGGACCTTGAGTACCTGCCACACACAGTTTATCACATTTTGAGGCGTACTCTTTGGCCCATCAAAGGAAATTCTTCTGAAGCCAAACTTGAAGGCGCCATGAGGACTTTGGTATTCTATATCATCAATGGCATCAGATTCAACACTCGGGATTTCTTCATCACAAAACTTGCTGCTTCCGAGATTGATCTATTTGGTCTGAAATTCTATGGTCCATGGGTGATGCGCTTGATTAAGCTTAGTTCAACCATTGACTATCAGCCCTTAGCGCGCAACCATATTGTCTTTCTACCTAAAGTTGAAATGTCTATTGAAGCCATCTACCCCGAGCCTGCCAAGAAGCCCCTCCACCTTCAGAATGCTGAATTCCAGAGCTTCACACAGCCTATTAAAGGTGTTCATGTGCCCAATGCTGCAACTCCTTCTTATCCTCTGGCTGGCAACCTACGCATACCGCACCGTGCCAACACTGAAGCCACTGCAAGCACCATAGCTCAAAGGCCTCATAAGCGTCCTCGTGTTCTTAATGACTGTGAGCTTCTGGTGGCTTTACATCAAAAGTAGAACATACATCATGACTGGCAGAAGCGTCAGATGCAAAGTATCTTCGTGGATGTCAATCGCATTCGCAACTTGGTGACCAAGAACTCATTTGTAGCCCATGAAGCCTGTCGGCGGTCCTGGAAGAGTCTCACCTTGCTCTGCACTGAAGATGATCTTCGCACGGATGGCTTCACTAAATATTTCAGGTTTGACTCCAGGCCTCCTCAAAATGTAAGTTGGCGTCGCACACCCTCCATTGAAGATTTTGAGTGCTCATGTTCGGCACCAACGGAGTCCAGAGGGCACACGAGGTGGCCACAAGCCTGGGAGGCGTGCCTAGGGGGGTAGGGCGCCCCCCAAGGCTTGTCGCCTCCCTATGCACTTTTCGGACTACTTTTTATTTTTCTAATTTTTTAAATATTTCGAAAAGGAGTAAAATTGCCATTGGAAACATTTTGGAGTCGATTTACTTACCGTATCACATACCTATTCCTTTGTGGGGGTCTAGAACGTTCTGGTAGGTGTCCCTTATGTACTCCTCTGGTGTTATAATACTAATAATATTGGTTTCAATATTTATGGGAGTATAATGTTTGATTCTTTTCCTGTTTACCACCTTCGGGTTATTGCCTTCGGCGTTGTTGATTTTGATGACACCGGAATTAAAAAAATTCTCGATAATGTAAGGACCTTCCCACTTAGAGAGAAGTTTCCTGCGAAAATTTTTAAATGAGAATTGTATAGCAAGACATGTTCACCCACATTAAATGCACGCTTTTGTATCCTTTTGTCATACCATCTTTTAACTTTTTCTTTAAACAACTTGGCATTCTCATAGGCTTGGGTTCTCCATTCATCAAGTGAGCTAATGTCAAATAACCTCTTTTTGCCAACAAGTTTGAAATCATAGTTGAGCTCTTTAATTACCCAATAAGCTTTATGTTCTAGTTCAAGAGGTAAGTGACATGCTTTTTCATAAACCATTTTATGCGGAGACATACCCATAGGGTTTTTATCAGCAGATATATAAGCCCATAATGCATCATCAAGTTTCTTAGACCAATTCTTTTGGGTCTATAAAAAGTTTTTCTCTACTACTCAATTCTACTTGACCACTAGAGTGAGGATGATATGGAGATGCAATTCTATGGTTGACATCATACTTAACAAGCAATTTACGGAAAGCACCATGAATAAAGTGTGAACCACCATCGGTCATCAAATATCTAGGGGCTCCAAACCTCGGGAAAATAAATTCTTTAAGCATTTTAATAGAAGTGTTGTGATCAGCACTACTAGTTGGAATAGCTTCTACCCACTTAGTAACGTAATCAACAACAGCTAAAATATGTGTATACCCATTAGAGGAAGAAAAAGGTCCCATATAATCAAAGCCCTAAACATCAAATGGTTCAATAACAAGTGAATAATTCATAGGAATTTCCTAATGTCTATTAATATTACTAATTCTTTGACATTTATCACAAGCCAAGACAAACTTACGAGCATCCTTGAAGAGAGTATGCCAATAAAAACCAGATTGCCATACCTTGTGTGCAGTTCTATCTCCAGCATGGTGTCCTCTGTAGGCCTCAGAGTGACACTTGCATAGGATCTGTTCCTGTTCATGCTCAGGTACACAACATCTAATAACACCATATACTCCTTTATAAAGATGTGGGTCATCCCAGAAGTAATGTCTTAAATCATAGAAAAACTTTTGCTTTTGTTGGTATGTGAAACTAGGTGGTATAAATTTAGCAACAATGTAATTAGCATAATGATCATACCAAGGAGTACTACGAGAAGCATTTATGACGACTAATTGTTCATCAGGAAATCTATCATCAATAGTTAGTGGGTCATCAAGAATATTTTCTAACCTAGACAAGCTGTCTGCTGCGGGGTTCTCATCTCTCTTTCTATCAATAATATGTAAATCAAATTCTTGCAGCAATAGAACCCATCTAATAAGTCTAGGTTTAGCATCCTTCTTTCCCATGAGATATTTAATAGCAGCATGATGAGTGTGAATAGTTACTTTGGGATCAACAATATAAGATCTGAACTTGTCACAAGCAAATACAACCGCTAAAAATTCTTTCTCAGTAGTAGCATAATTTCTTCGAGCACCGTCTAGAGTTTTACTAGCATAATGGATAACATTTAATTTCTTATCAACTCTTTGTCCTAGAACAACACCAACAACATAATCACTAGCATCACACATTTCAAAGGGTAGGTTTCAATCAGGTGGTTGGACAATATGTGCAGAAATCAAGGCCTTCTTAAGTATTTCAAATGCTTCTACACAATCTTCATCAAAAACAAATGGAACATCTTTTTGCAAGAGATTACTAAGAGGCCCAGAAATTTTAGAGAAGTCTTTAATAAATCTCCTATAGAAACCATCATGACTAAGGAAACTTCTTATACCTTTGATATCTTTGGGACACGACATTTTTTAAATAGCATCAACTTTAGCTTTATCCACTTCAATAACTCTTTCGGAAATTTTATGCCCCGGGACAATACCTTCATTAACCAGAAAGTGACACTTCTCCCAATTCAAGACAAGATAAGTTTCTTCACATCTCTGCAAAACTCGATCAAGGTTGCTTGAGCAATCATCAAAAGAAGTTCTGTAAAGAAGTCTTCCATGAAAACCTCAATAATCTTTTCACAAAAGTCAGAGAATATAGCAGTAATACATCTTTGAAAAATGGCAGGTGCATTGCATAAACCGAAAGGCATACGTCTATAAGAAAAGGTACCGAAAGGGCAAGTAAAAGTAGGCTTTTCTTGATCCTCTTGTGACACAAGTATTTGGAAAAAACCAGAATAACCATCTAGAAAGCAAAACTGAGTACGTTTTGATAGTCTTTCTAGCATTTGATCAATAAAAGTCAGAGGATAATGATCTTTCCTAGTAGATTTATTTAATTTTCTAAAATCAATTACCATCCTATAACACATGACAATTATTTGTGGAATCAATTCATGTTTATCATTAGGCAAAAATGTAATACCTCCCTTCTTAGGAACATAATGAACATGATTTACCTATCTATTATCAGCAATAGGATAAATTATACCTGCTTCTAGAAGCTTTAGTATTTCATTTCTTACCACGTCCTTCATCTTTGGATTCAACCATCACTGATGACCAACGACTCGTTTAGCATCAGGTTCCATATTAATTTTGTGCTGACATAGAGTGGGACTAATGCCCTTAAGATCATCCAGGGTATATCCAATAGCGGCATGATGCTTCTTCCAAGTTTTCAATAATCTCTTTTCTTCATCCTCTGAAAGGTTAGCACTAATAATAATAGGATATATCCTTTTTCATCAAGATAAGCATATTTCAGAGTATCATGTAATTGTTTAAGAATGAATGCAGGGTCACTCTTGGGTGGTAGGGGATCTCCAAGAGTCTCAACAGGCAAATTGTGTTTCAAAACAAACATCTGTTTAAAGAAATCTCGTCTAATTCCTTTCTTTCATTCCTGAACATATCATTTTCCTGGTCTAACAAATATTGTTATAAAGGATCAGTAGGAGGCACGACAATATAAGCAAGACCAATAATTTCATATTTCTTAGGCAATTCTTTATCATGTGGTTGTCTAAGAAATTTGGAGAAATTAAACCTGTGAGACACATCCCCAAAACTTACACTAATAGTTTCTTTCTCACAATCTATTTTAGCATTAACAGTGTTCAAGTAAGTGTAACGCCCTGGATCCGATGCGCCAGGTGTCTGCTAGTTATTCGCCGTCCTTGCCATGTCATTTGCTTGCGTGTTGCACTTTGCCATGTCATCATGTGCATCTCATTTTGCATACATGTTCGTCTCATGCATCCGAGCTTTTTCCCCGTTGTCCGTTTTGCAATCCGACACTCCTATGTCCTCCGGCGTCCTCCTTTTGTCTCTTGTTGTGAGCGGGTGTTAAACATTCTCGGAATGGACCGTGATTTGCCAAGCGGCCTTGGTACACCGCCGGTAGACCGCCTGTCAATTTTCATGCCATTTGGATTCCGTTTGATACTCCAACGGTTAACCAGGGTACCGTAAAAGCCTCTTTTATTGCAGCCCAACACCCCTTCATAACAGCCCACTAACCCAGAAAAAACCCTCCATGCTCTCAGTCGTTCGATCACGATCGTGTGGACGAAAACCGCTCCCCATTTGGACTCTCCTAGCTCCCTCTACCTATAAATATGTGCCCCTCCCCGAAAACTCGCGCAGATGAAACCCTAGCAACTCCTCCCTCCACCGCCGGACATGTCTGCTCCCTCGCCGGACGCGTCCAATGGCCGCCTCGGCCAATCCGGCGCTGCCACGTCGCCTCCACCACGCCCCGCCGCCGCAGGCCCTGCGAGCCCATCGCGGGCCCGCCCAACCCGTTCGCGCCGCCGCCACGCGCCCGAGGCGCTCGTCCTCCCGCTCCTCGTCCCGAGCCAGGAGGGCTTGTCCGCGCCCGACCGACCTCGCCGGAGCGCCGCCCGCTGCCGCTGGCTCGGACTCGTCGGAGCCCCGTCGCCAGCGACCCCGCAGGTCGGATCCCGCCTCCTGCTCCTCCCTCGTTCCCCTGCCTCTCCTTTCTCTCTTCCCTCATGATCTCTCTCTCTCCTCTTGTGTACACGGAGCTGCCCCTCCATGGCTGCACATGGATCTCCGTGCCCGGGCCGCCCCAAGCAGCCTCGTCGCCGGGAATGGGTTGCCCCGTGTCCGATCTACCCATTCAGGGCCTTCCCGGCGCTCGCCGGAGTCCCATGCCCCCTCCCCGCTGGCGTTGACTTCCGTGCCCTCTGTTCTGTACGAGGGAAGCAGCCAACCCCGACCTGCCAGTTTTTTTCGCGAGGCCCCAGATTTTCATCTCCTCTGTGCATGTCTGACCTATCATAACTTGATTCTCACTGCTCCGTTTTGCATGCATAATATATCGAAATGTTCGTTGTGAGATGCTCTACATTTCATTCCATTATGACTTGTTTGTTTGAGGTGTTATTGGTACCCAAATCATCATTGCAGAAGTGCTATATGATATTAACTGCTGTCTGTTAACAGAACTTGATGATTTGTCTTTTTCGTTGCATTTTGTGTGTGCCTCTTTTGAGCATGAGTTCTACATGAGTTTTGAGAAACATCATGCCATATTTACAGTGGTGCAATCCACGTATTTTTGTGTGCCTTATGGTGAGTGCATCGAGCTCGTGAAATAGGGTACTTGCTGTTACTGTTTTGCTAGGCTGAATCTGCTATATCCTGATGCTATGTAAACCTGCTGCTACAAGTCATTCTATACATAATCTGGGGATGTTCACTAAGGATGTTTTGTTACACATGTCATGCTATATCCACACATTCCCTTGGTTGCATTTTTAGCCTGATGTAGCTTGTTGTTATATTGCTCTCAAATTACTAAATAATGTTGCTGTCAGCCTGTTAACTTTAAGTTCAGTTTTGCCATGAGCTTTGCTAGTGATCCATGCGCCCTATGACCATGCTATTGCCATGCTTAGCTTCATAAACATGTCTTCTTACTGTTGGTTACTTTTCCATGACATGTGTTGCTCTGTGGTGAGTGGTACAAGCTCACCGACATGCCTACTTATTGTTGTTCCTGCCATGTATGAATCTGTCATATCATTTGCCATGTTTGCATGGATGATTCCATCTTTTTTGTTGATCTTTAGAATTAGTTCAGTAAGGGAGTTTTGTTCTTTGTCTTTAGTACTAGCATTACATGCCTTTGATTTCCATGTTAAGTTCCTGTAACATGTCATTTGTTAGCTCTAAACATTGCAACCTGATGTTATTTCTGCCAAGTATGTAAACTGTTATTATTTGCAATCTTGCCATGTCCTTTTGAGCATGTTCTAGTGATTTCTGGAGATAGCTCAGTGTTCATGTTTTGTCATGCTTTACCTGTACTTCATGCCCATGCCTTTTGTGTTCATGTTGAGATGTTGTAGCATATTATTTTGATGCTTGTTATATGCCTAGTTGCTGTTTTGGGCAGATTGTTGTTGTAACTTGTATAGAGTGTATGTGTTGAACCGTTGCTCCGTTTTGAGTGTGCTCTATATGAAACTTGCTTGTTTTTTAATGAAGTTTCATATTATCATGTTGCATCCTTGTTTTGAGGTGTTTTCTTGATGTTTGGATGCATTTCGCATCAATGCCATGTTTAACTTGTTTTGCTCATATCTTCTAGGCCGTAGCTCCGAATTAAATGAACTTTATATCTAACTTGACTAGAATCTCGTGTAGATCATCTTGGTGCATATTAACTTGTTGTTTAACAACTTGAACATAAGGTTTATTCAGTTCTGGACCAATTTCTAAATTTGCATATGAGGACTTATCGGAATTGTTATATGTTGTTTCCGGCCTCATTTAAACTTGCCTTGATGTGTTGTTCTTGTTTGCATCATCTCTTGCCATGAGTAGCCTCATCTAGTCTTGTATTGCTTCATACTTGGTTGAGCATCATGTCATGTACATGTGTGGTGTGTTTACCGTGTTGTGTGCTTCTTCTCGATAGTTCCTGTTTCGTTGCGATCGTGAGGATTCGTTCGTCTACGCTTGGTTCGTCTTCGTGGCTTCATCTTCTTCATGGACTCGTTCTTCTTCCTTGCAGGATTTCAGGCAAGATGACCGCTACCCTGGATCTCACTACTATCATTGCTATGCTAGTTGCTTCGTTCTATCGCTATGCTGCGCTACCTATTCCTTGTTCTATCAAGCCTCCCAATTTGCCATGTCAGCCTCTAACCTTTTTCACCCTTCCTAGCAAACCGTTGCTTGGCTATGTTACCGCTTTCCTCAGCCCCTCTTATAGCGTTGTTAGTTTCAGGTGAAGTTGAAGATTGCTCCATGGTGGACAGGATTATATTGGGATATCACAGTATCTCTTATAGTATTAATGCATCTATATACTTGGTAAAGGGTGGAAGGCTCGGCCTTATGCCTGGTGTTTTGTTCCACTCTTGCCGCCCTAGTTTCTGTCATATTAGTATTATGTTCCCGGATTTTGTGTCCCTAACGCGGTTGGGTGATTTATGGGACCCCCTTGACAGTTCGCCTTGAATAAAACTCCTCCAGCAAGGCCCAACATTGCTTTTACCATTTGCCTACCATCTATACTTTTCCCTTGGGAGTAATTAACCCAAGGGTCATCTTATTTTAGCCCCCCCGGACCAATGCTTGTCTAAGTGTTGGTCCAAACTAGAGCATTGTGCGGGACCATCCCTTGGCAACTTGGGTTACGTCGGTACCTGTACGCTTAGCTTATCCGGTGTGTCCTGAGAACGAGATACGTGCGACTCCTATCGGGATTGTCGACACATCGGGCGGTCTTGCTGGTCTTGTTTTAACATTGTCGAAATGTCTTGTAACCGGGATTCCGAGACTGATCAGGTCTTCCTGGGAGAAGGAATATCCTTCGTTGATCGCGAGAGCTTATCATGGGCTAAGTTGGGACACCCCTGCAGGGTATAAACTTTCGAGAGCCGTGCCCGCGGTTATGTGGCAGATGAGAATTTGTTAATATCCGGTTGTAGATAACTTGACACTAGATCCGAACTAAAACGCATCAACCGCGTGTGTAGCCGTGACGGTCTCTTCTCGGCGGAGTTCGAGAAGTGAACATGGTTTTGGGTTATGTTTGACGTAAGTAGGAGTTCAGGATCACCTCTTGATCATTGCTAGCTTCACGACCGTTCCGTTGTTTCTCTTCTCGCTCTCATTTGCGTATGTTAGCCACCATATATGCTTAGTCGCTGTTGCAACCTCACCACTTTACCCCTTCCTTTCCCATTAAGCTTTGCTAGTCTTGATACCCATGGTAATGGGATTACTGAGTCCTCGTGGCTCACAAATTACTACAACAACAGTTGCAGGTACAGGTTTTGCGATGATCTTGACGCGAGAGCGATGTTTGCTTGTTATGGAGTTCTTCTTCTGCTTCTTCTTCGATCAGGGGATAGGTTTCAGGTCGGCATCCTGGGCTAGCAGGGTGGATGTCATTCGAGTTTCTGTTCGTGATTCATCCATAGTCGGATGTTGCTCTTATGTAAGATGATGTTGTATTCATGTGGCATTGTATGCCTTTTGTATGTATCCCCATCTATTATGTAATGTTGATGTAATGATATCCACCTTGCAAAAGCGTATCAATATGCGGTTCTATCCTTGGTGGGACCTTCGTGTCTCTTTAGGATAGTATCGCATATTGGGCGTGACAGTAAGGTCTACCAAAAAATAATGGGACAAAAATCATCTTGTGGGGAACCAAGAACTAGAAAAATCAGCAGGGTATTTTAGTTTCCCACACAAGACTTCAACATATCTACAATCCCAATTGGTGAGATAGTGTCCCTATTGGCAAGCTTAATAGTGACATCAATATTTTCTATTTCAGCAGGTCAAAGTCATTCATAATTTCTTGATATGAAGTAAAGGGAATTGCACTGACACTAGCACCCAAATCACATAAGCCATGATAACAATGATCTCCTATTTTAACTGAAACAACAGGCATGCCAACAACAAGTGTATGTTTATCTTTATCATCTGGTTTAGCAATTCTAGCAGTTTCATCACAAAAGTAAATAACATACCCATCGATATTGTCGACCAAGAGATCTTCAACCATAGAAATACTAGGTTCAACTTTAATTTGTTCAGCAGGTGTAGGTGTTCTAGTATAACTCTTACAAACCACAACTAAAGCTTTAACATGTTCCTTTATCCGAATAGGAAAAGGTGGTTTCTCAATATAAGCAGTAGGAATAATAGGATCAACATTATAAGTAATAGTTTCTTTTTCAGCTTTAATGGGTTCAACTATTTTCACTTCAATGGGGGGATGATATTTAAACCACTTCTCCTTAGGGAGATCAACATGAGCAGCAAATGATTCATAGAAAGAAGCTACTATCTCAGAGTCAAGTCCATACTTAGTGCTAAATTCACGAAAAGCATCGGTATCCATAAAGGATTAAACACAATCAAACTTATTGTTTATACCTAACTCCTTACATTCGCCGAGCTCCCAATCTTTAGAGTTGCGTTTAATTCTTTCCAATAAATCCCATTTGAATTCAATAGTCTGCTTCATAAAAGAACTAGTACAAGAAGTATCGAGCACGGATTGATCATTACGAGAAACCCGAGCACAAAAATTCTGAATAATAATTTCTCTTAAGAGCTCATGGTTGGGGCATGAATATAATATTGACTTAAGCCTCCCCCAATCTTGAGCGATACTTTCTCCTTCACGAGGCCAAAAAATATATATAATTTCGATACTGATGAACCAGATGCATAGGATAAAACTTCGGATGAAATTCCAATTTCAATCGGTTGTAATTCCAAGTCCCAAAATCATCGCATAGCCTATACCATGTCAATGCCTTATCCTTCAAAGATAAAGGGAAGACCTTCTTGTTGACTTCATCCTCGGGCAAACCTGCAAGCTTAAATAATCCACACACTTCATCCACATAGATTAGATGCATATGAGGATGTAATGTTCCATCTCCTGCATAAGGATTAGCTAGAAGTTTCACTATCATACCCAAAGGAATTTCATAATAAATATTTTCAGTAGGTGCAGTAGGTTGAGGAGCAACTCTTTGTTCTTCTGGTCGGGGTGAAGACACCCCGAGCAAGCCCCTCAAAGGAGTATTTTCGATAGTGACAAGTGACAGTAAATTTCAGCACGTAATATAAATGTTCCCTTACCAAATTCCACTTACCAAAGGCGCTTCACATCCCCGGCAACAGCGCCAGAAAAGAGTGTTGATGACCCACAAGTATAGGGGATCTACTGTAGTCCTTTCGGTAAGTAATAGTGTCCAATCCAACAAGGAGCAGAAGGAAATGACAAGCGGTTTTCAGCAAGGTATTTTCTCCAAGCACTGAAATTATCGCTAACAGATAGTAACGGGTAACAAGTAACAAGTGTAAAAAAGGTGCATCAAGGTGTCTCAATTTTTTCTAGCAAAGGACAAGCCTGGACGAACTCTTGTATAAAGCAAAGCGCTCCCGAGGAGACATGGGAATTATTGTGAAGTTAGTTTTCATCATGCTTACATGATTCGCGTTTGTTACTTTGATAATTTGATATGTGGGTGGACCGATGCTTGGGTGTTGTCCTTACTTGGACTAGCCTCCCACTTATGATTAACCCCTCTTGCAAGTATGCGGAACTACGAAAGAAGAATTAAGATAAATCTAACCATAGCATGAAACATGTGGATCCAAATCAACCCCTTACGAACCAACGCATAAACTAGGGTTTAAGCTTCTGTGAGTCTAGCAACCCATCATGTACTTACTACTTCCCAATGCCTTCCCCTAGGCCCAAGTAATGGTGAAGTGTCATGTATTCGACGTTCACATAACACCACTAGAGGAAAGACAACATACATCTCATCAAAATATCGAATACCAAATTCACATGATTACTTATAACAAGACTTCTCCCATGTCCTCAGAAACAAATGTAACTACTCACAAAGCATATTCATGTTCATAATCAGAGGAGTATTTAATAGCATCAAGGATCTGAACATATGATCTTCCATCGAATAAACCAACTAGCATCAACTACAAGGAGTAATCAACACTACTAGCAACCCACAAGTACCAATCTAAGGTTTTGAGACAAATATCGGATACAAGATTTGAACTAGGGTTTGAGAGGGGATGGTGCTGGTGAAGATGTTAATGGAGATTGACCCCCTCTCGATGAGAGGATCATTGGTGATGACGATGTCTTTGATTTTTCTCTCCCGGAGGGAAGTTTCCCCCGCAGAATAGCTCCGCTTGAGCCCTAGATTTCTTCTGCCTAGGTTCCGCCTCGAGACAGTGGCGCTTCGTCCCGAAAGCTCCTCTCTGATTTTTTTTCCAGGTCAAAAGACACCATATAGAAGAAGATGGACACCGGGGACCTGCTAGGGGCCCACAAGCCATATGGGCACACCCAAGGGGTAGGGTGCGCCCCCAGGCTTGTGGCCACCTAGTGGGTCCCCCTCTGGTATTTCTTCACCCAATATTTTTTATATATTCCAAAATAATTCTCCATAAATTTTCTGGACTTTTGGAGTTGTGCAGAATAGGTCTCTCAGATTTGCTCCTTTCTGGTCCAGAATTCCAGCTGCCGGCATTCTCCTTCTTCATGTAAATCTTGTAAAATAAGAGAAAAAAGGCATAAATATTGTACCATAATGTGCAATAACAACATATAATTCAATAAATATCGATATAAAAGCATGATGCAAAATGGACGTATCATGGCACTATTCACACTCGAGCGCTTGGCCTTCGAGGCTAAGTAATATCAACAATCCGAATTTCGGATATAACCTAGTTGAGCACATAACCGAACTTAGACAAGTAGCTTTTAAGGGCTTGGCTAAGGGGATTGCTACGAACACATAGGGGGAGAAGAACTCGCCCCGCAAGTCAGAGACTTCAAACTCGCAAAGAACTCTATGAGTTATGAGACACCGGCATTGGAGGCTAGTTCGGCGGCTACTGAGGGAGTCCTGGACTAGGGGGTCCTCAGACTATCGGCCTATCTCTTATGGTCCGGACAGGTGGGCTGCCCTACAACCGATGGAAGGCACAGCTATGGAGCGACCTCGTATCCGGACAGGAGATCTTTGGTTCCTTGGTGTGACCTCCAAGTCAAGTCAAGTCAGGAAGAATTGGCGTGTTTACCCCATCCTTATAACCAACCATGTGTAATCCTAGTACCACTTGTGTCTATATAAACCAGAGGGTTTTAGGCCGTAGAGGCTAGAACAACAACCATCATACTACTCGCCTAGGGTTTAGTTCATCTGATCTCGTGGTAGATCGACTCTATAATCATTCTATACACTTAAATATAATCAAGCAGGACATAGGGTTTTACCTCTTAGAGAGGGCCCAATCCTAGGTAAACACCATGTTCTTCGCCCCTTGTTCCCCATTGATCCAAGTTCCACAGCTCAGGACCCCCTACCCGAGATCCGCCAGTTTTGACACTGAAAGGGGGTCCAAACTTGGTTATCTGAGCTAGAAGGTAACATGAGAAAGTAGGGACTAGATATTTACCCAGGTTCAGACCCTCTTGATGAGGTAAAAGTCTATGTCCTACTTCTGGTGTATTGATTATGATGGAGTACATAGTAGAGTATGATCAACCTCGAGATCGTATGAAGGAGTTCTAACCTCTAAACCTTGTAATCGTGCCTCTGCAGACTAAACCCTATGACTTACAAAGGTATCAAGGGTACCCAGGGTTTACACATGGTCAGTTACAATCTAGGGATAAGCATGCCAATCATTCAAATATGCTTGAAGTGTACACCAAGCCTCTTGGAGATCTTCATCTTGATTAATTATGCCGAGGGCTATGGCCTGCATGGACCATTCACCAGTCTTTGGTGGGTCCTCGGCCTGGCCCATAACCGGCAGGCTGACATGGAAAGCACCCCCTAATCCAGTACATCAATACAGGTGATGATGCCTTCTTCTACCGTTAGCACCGACAAAATTTCCACAATGGCCCTTCAAAATTTGCTAGTCTGTGATACTAATTCATCATTGACCACATAGTTAGTGGTCGATCATTGGTGGTTGTAAAAAATTTAATTGGCCTCATTGATCCATGAGAATGTGAAATTGAGATGATCCTCATGTCCTTGATTACCATCACATGCATGCGTGGGTTACGAATGAGAACCGATGACGATCACATGGCGCCATGAAGCTCGTTCGGCTACAGACGTCAGTTTCCATGGCACTGTTCGCACACAAACACGTCACTGTGTACCCTCGATTTTTGGGTAAGGCATCACAGTTCACGTCGGATGACACCCGGCCAGAAGCATGGTACGCAAGCAATCTGGCGGGCGCTTTTGGAGACCTAAAATCCCATTCGACCGAGAAAGACCCCGTTTGGGCGCGCGACAACTATGAGCTTCCCTAGGTCGGCCTGACCGCCCCTAGGACCTCATGGAGTCGCGGCCTCCAATCTTGGAGAATGATGAAAAATGAGAAAAAGATACAAGGGAGGGGGATAGAAACTAGATGAAGACGAAATATTGATTTGTTCGATTGTGTGTTGTTATTCAATCGGCTATCACCCCTTAGGTATATTAGAGGCGGCTGGACTTCCCGTGTTGGGGAAAGGACTAGTTTCATGTCCAAAACCCTAGTCCAATTCGGATAGTCTGGTCTAAACTTTCCAAAACTGTTCGGTCTAAAAAACTGGTTGCACATTGCGGGTTGTTTTCGAGGAGGTAAATGACCTCAGATGGAAATGATCCCAAAAGAAGTTTTAACCGTTTCGATGGGACGAACAACTTTCGCATTGAACGTTGTTTTATTGGAAGCAATCTTGAGGTGTTTTGGGGATGTTTTCTGAAGTCCGGCCATCTACTATAGCGTCTTGTACTATCTGTAACTTTTGATACGATCTCGTATTGAGATGATTTTTATATCATAATCAATTGATTAAACGAGACTAAGACAACCATGTAGAACATTTTCTCATATGAGGCCATCTTGGAGGCATAATTGGCCGAACAATATTTTGAATATAAAATCTTAGTATTTCAAGCATAGTTTCGGCCATTTAGATGAGATCAGATGGTGACGATCCAATGATCAAAGTTTCTCATTTTGATGATACGAAACTTTCTCATATTGAGAGCTTTTCCATTTTAGGCCATCTTAATAAAAAATGATGATGCAAAAATTTGGCGTCAACACATGGCCCCTGTTTTTAGGAAAAGCTTGTGTGATAAAAAATAATTTGCACGGAGCTTGTTCTAAGGATGATGTCAATACTCCATTGGCCATTTTGTAGGTTCTTAGCGTGATATATCGACCATTACTTGTTTGAACCCTTGATGCAAACTTGGGTGAAACCTTCTCAACTTCATTAACAGTCCGGTGATAATGTTTCGTAGATATGTATCTCAAAGCCATCCTCCAGATCATATTGTTCATCCTTTCGATAGGATTTTGCAAATAATCAAGAATGAACTTCCTCCAATCCTTACTTTCACCTGCATAAAAATTTCATTAGTGGCCGAAGTGGTGGGCTTCAGTTCGGTCTTACCTATGTCGGTGAGACCAAGCATCGGCTATTGATAGATATGCAATAAACCATGATCAACATGGTAGCCGGATGCTTGTTGTGCCAACCCATTTGCTCTCAATTGTCATTTCTATATATATGAGCAATATTAAAGCAACCAAAGGTAAACTTTACATTGACATACCTCAAGATAAACTATAAGTGATTCGCCAAAACATTGATAACCCTGGGATATTTGTTGCACTACTCATAATGAATCACCAAAAGTCTCAATATGTGTAGCACATATGGCAACCAAAAGCTCCACACCGAATAACAAGCATATTCGGCTTCGATTATTGTGCAAAAAATATTTTAAGCAAGATGAGGCTTCACAAAATAGCATGATCTGGAGATATATAAACAACACCAATACTTTGGCCATTGTTACGAATTCAACCATCAAAACATGTCTGCATAGTACTAGAGAGACAAGGCTAATATCAATATTATGCATATCATAAATCCGATGCTTAATAATAAAACCAACAATGATTTTGCCTCTCGTAGTTTAAAGATTTGTAGGCCAAATCATATTAAATCAAAGCATAAGCCCACTCACCAATTTTGCTATGAGTTGGTCTATGCAATCTACTTTGAATGGCATCAGTCATAATGTCTCAACTCCATGCAAGCATAATATAGGTTACGTATAAATTTCTATGAACACGTACCTTGTCTTGCTCTCCAATAGAATTAAGGACGATGTTAGAATACTACACCGACCATGCTTTGACACATTCTTAAGGCAATGGATAAATATCGGCCATTACCATAAGGTCCATGTAAACTTCATCCACCAAAGCACGTATAGCCGAAATAAACAAATGAAATGACATATCAAATATTTCAGCCCTTTGGATCAGGAATAAACTTGTAGCTAATCAAATGTATAGTGATTTAGTAATACCCTTTCATGATATAAGAGATTATATTGCATCCATGGATCTAAATAAGCCCATGGAGAGTAACCAATCATACCTGCGGATGAATTCCATGGTAAAGACATCAATGGCATGTTTGACAAATATGAATGATGTGCTAACTGTAGATTTCAACGGGGTGAAGGAAACCTTTGGCTGAATTTTTTATTGCTTTCATTCTTCTCCTTATTCACTTTTGTTGTACTTCTTGCAATAGAAGCTTGCACAATAATTTTTAATTTCCCCTTTGGGAACCCATTCCATGTTCTTCTTTCTCAGCTCTAGTGTGCTAAGCTTTTATAATTGCTTCTTTTGCCAACATGATAAGCCGAGTGGGCACCTCGGCTGTGATTCTGTTTTTATCAATGGCAATTCTTTTTTGGCCTTGTGCACTCTCAACTTATTTTCTTCAGATTTGGCACTTTGACTCTCAACAATTGATTGCTTCATCTCATTCCCTTTACTAGCCGATGTCAACATCTTAATTGGATCTTTTTCATTTGAAACCAAATCTGAACTAGCACACCAATGACCATCTTTCTTGACTTGATATACCTGCTTGACCACTTCTTTCTTCTTCCTTGAGCTCTAGACCAATTCTTTTTAATTAGAACGATTTATGACTGCTCACTGAATGTTGATCTTCTTGGAGGTGCATAATGTTGGTGAGATGGTTTATAATCAGATGGAGTGCCCTTGTATCATACCTTTCCCATTATGGATACAGATTTACATGAGCATAGAGTGACATCCACAACATTGGCATTGGCGGCCCTAAATAAGTATATGAATACGTTGCATTGAAATTCTTGCTTTGCCAATACCAATCCTCATATGTGTGACTAGGGGGTGATCTTGATGCTTTTTATTTACTTGGCCAATAAGTAGTTTTTCTTTGTTCGCCTTTTGATATTTAGCTAGTAACTCTACAAATCTAACTTTTATTTTTTTACCCTTTTGCTTATTTCGGCCTTTGTTTTCCTTGGGTTTGCCTGCATCAATCTTTGGATTTTCTTGCCACCTCCAAGTCCTTGGCGTCTTCGTTTTAACTTCAATAGAACACTTGCCTTCAAGAACATTTTCATTGCGCTCTTGAACAACTTCTTTACTTGAAAGCTTATCCCATTAATTATCCATTGTTTTTACCTTCTCATGTTTGAATGGATCGGCTTCAAGTGGCCGATGCAGAAACCGTTTGCCATTAGGACCAATAGGGATAGACTGATCATATCTTTGTGTATCAACAAATTTGAATCGTCTTTTATGAATGACCGATTTAACTATTTGATGGAACATGTTGCGATCCTCAAAATTATGCTTGGACGAATCATGCAACTTACAATACATTCTTCCTTGGATTGATGACTTGACATGGTTATTAAGAATTCTAATGTAATTATTTCTCAATAACAAACAAAAGATTTGATTACACATGTTTTAATTGAAGGTACAATTTTCATTCTCTAGCCGATCTTGTTGTCAGAATGTCTTTGGAATTGAGCAAACGAATGGTTCATATTTGACATCTACCCATTCGGCTATGAATTTTCTTTTGCATTATTTTCCGATGTCATTGGATAAGATATTATACTATTATCGGTTTTCTCAAAAGAATCTAAAATTGATTTTATGTTTTTGAAATAAAAAAAAAATTAGAACACATGTGTCTCAATTAAGACCAAACACAAGCCAAGTAAGAAATAAGCAAAACTATCCAATTAGATACGAACTTTAGATAAAGCAATGGGGAAAGCCTTGGCTTCAACAGTAAGTCATTATCGATCGAGTTGACCGATATGATCAATAAAAATTTTATTGCTAACAAGTAAATTACCCTTTTTCATTGGTCTTCGAAAATTACTTATGAGAATTTTTCTAATAGATGCATCAACAATAAAGTTGTGACCAAATTTGAAAGAAGGTAAATTACTTGCTAGACATACCTCTTCAAATATGTTGGGAGAGCATGCATGATGGTGAACAATATTTTGCTCTTTGGATGGCTCTCCAACGTCTTGTCATCCTATTTTTCTTGAATAGATTCGACACATGTACTATTAGATTTGGCCTTTTCAATAACCAAATATGTTTGTTATCTGAATAATTTTTCTTTTCATTGGGTTCTCTATTTGGCAAGACTTCTTTTTCTTCTTTTTGCCTCAATATTGTAGAAGGGCTAACATGATTGCTACATGGAGGAACAGACTTGTCATATGCTTGAAGCCATTCCTCGTGACACTTCTTCTTGAGTGCTTCATAAACTTGGCGATGTTCTGCTGGTAATTACTCAAGATCTTCATAAACTTGAAGTCATTGACACAATTCCCTGTGAGCTTTGGCACCTTGTCGACATGGGCCATAAAACTTTCTTTAAACTCAGCCTAGCTTGGATAGGCTTGCCCCGCCCCCCGACGCTTTTAGACTCTTTTGGCAATGATATGCTACAGAATCTGTAATTGTGTAGGGGGAACATGATATGCCACGATAGTAGGTGAAGGCATTTGTGCTCTTGTAGAAGTTTCACCTATTCGGCCATGACCGTGAAGGTGCAGAGCTGAATTATGGACATTAATAGTTGTGTATGGCGCCAAAAAATCAATACTATGAGGTGTAGCATATGACGGTTGAGGGTAATTGGCTGAATAACTAGTAGTATCATGACCAATTCCCCTATCCACTTGCATGTTCAGATTATCATATTGCAAGTTCGTTGACAATGAATAAAAAGGTGAAACACTTTGTTGCATGCTATTGGAAGTTCCAACTTGTGGTGTTTCAAATTTATTAACCAAACTCATCATGTTACTCATTGGCATCTGAATTTGTGGGGTTGCCAATGCATGTGAGTTGGAATAGACATGTTGCATTTTGCTAAAATTGTAAAAAGTTCAAGCATGTGAATTATTTTGCATTGGCCTTTGCACGTAACTAGATGCATGATTGATAAAACTAGAGCTAGCAGATACATTATGCTCATTAAGTGATCTAGCAACAACATATGAATTATTTGCATATACATATGTGAATTGGGTATTCATATTACATTTTTAGATTGCAAACCTTAGATGTCAATCTCTTAGTAGCAAGAATAGGCTGGAGACCATTTGAAGCTTCATCCCCAGCAGAGTCGCCAAAAAGTATGTTCGCACACGAACACATCATTGTGTACCCTTGGCGTAGGGGTGATGCACTGTAAGTCACGTCGAAGGAGACCTGGCCAAAGCGCGGTGCGCAAGCAATCTGACGGGCGTTTTGGAGACCCGAAACCCCACATGCCCGGGAGGGACCCCATCTAGGCGTTCGGTGACTATGGGCGCCCCTAGTACCTCGTGGATTCCTTGCCCTCGAATCTTTAAGAATGACAAAGAACGAGAAGAAGATACAAGGAAGAGGTATAAAAAGTAGATGGATACGAAAAAGTAGTAGATTGATTTATTCGATTGTGTGTTGTTGTTAAATTGGCCATCGCTGCTTAGATATATAAGAGGCGGATGGACTTCCCATGCAAGGAAAAGGCTTGGATTCACGTCCAAAACCCTAGTCCAATTCGGATGATTTAGTCCGAACTTTCCAAAATTGTTTCATCTAAAACTGGTTGTACATCACGGTCATTTTTGAGGCGGTAAACCACCTCACATGGAAATGAGCCCAAAAGCAATTTTAACCGTTTCGATGAGACGGATAATTTTAGTGTCGAACGTTGTTTGATTAGAGGTCATTTTAAGGGGGTTTTGGGCTGTTTTCTAAAGTCTGCAACAGAGAAACCAGAAACCCGGATGATTGTCCCCGGATGGTTCGGTCATCTACTGCAACTTCTTATCGACTATAACTTTTGAATATGACTTTGGATTGAAATAATTTTTATATCAAAATCGATCATTTCAATGAGATGAAGACAACCCATGTAGAACATTTTCTCGTATGAGGTCGTCTTGGAGGCATAATCGGCCGAACATTACTCTAAATACAAAATCTTAGTATTTCGAGCATAGTTTCGGACCTTTAGATGAGATCGGATGGTGATGACCCAATCATAAAAGTTTCTCATTTTGACGACATAAAACTTCCTCATATTGAGAACTTTTCTATTTGAGGCCATCTTAATTAAGTTTTTAACCATGCCAAAATCTGGTGTCAACAGGCATCAACCGATATTCTCTGGCTATATATATGGAGGAATGTCACTGTCATTGCGCCTCAGCAGCATTGCCCTAGTTCCTCTCCCCTTCGCGTCCGCATCGTCTCACTAGATCCCCTCTTCCTCCCATTCCTCTTGCCGAACCACAACACTACCAATGGCATGCAACCACATCGTCATCGTGGAGCCTGGGCAATCTAGATGGACAATGGAGTATTTGATGTTTATTCGGATCCTACACCCCTTATGTGTGAAGATAACAGATGATTCGCTGAGTTGTGGGGATCATGCGAAGCCTTCAGGGCCGAGTGGGAGGAGGATAAGCATATGGAGGATGAAGCTCCACACAATGACATGATCGCCTTCTTCAACAAAAGTAAACATGAAGTCTATACTCATAGGTGTCAAGGTCTGCGCCGGCCTTGGCCGCCTCCCTGCCACGCACTGCTGCGTATTGATTGTGCAAACTTTCGCTGGCCTAGAAGCTGGGATGGCGGTGTCACAAGAGGTGCATGGTAGAACTGGCCGTATGCCGACTGTAGAAAGCTCATTACTTCACAACGCACGTCTAGGAGGAGGTGAAGAAGTAGCTACTATAGGCAGTATATATATTTTAATTATGTAATTAATTTCACATAAATTTTGTTGTCTTATATATTTTATCTTCTAATATTAAGTTTCACTTAACTGCCATGTTGATTATGTGTGATCAATTATTCATCACAAATATTTCATTTACATATTAATTGAATTAAGTTTTGAATTATGTATCGAATACCACAAAAATAAAAGGTTCATTTAGGTTAGAAAAATGACTATCTTCTATATACCTAAATATTTAGCCCCTACTAGCCTATTTCTTTCAATGTGCGCACATGCCACATCATCATCGAAATATTCATATTCAAATAATCACACATGATGAAAGTATACTGCAACCAATTCTGCATCGTCAGAGTATCGTCTAGTTCATCGAGGATCCTAGTTTAGTTGTCACTGACCGGTCCATCAAAGGGCACATGAGTGCTGGCATGTGACCATTCAATTTTAATTTTATTTTTTAAGTTTGTCGGTGCACAATTTTTAAAGGTCAGCTGGTCTTAACATGGTCTCATAAATCTTCCCCTATTACAACATAATTTTTTGATGATCAAATGATACACCTAACTTGTAAACACAGTACCCCCTCTTGTGTCTGTAGATTTTCCAAAAAGCCCGCATCTACGTCACCAATACTGAAGCCAAAACTCGACGGGCTGGTGTGGCGGAGCAGTGCGACAGTACAAAGTCTCGCACCCACGATTCTTGCATGTGTGTCAAACAAGTGGAGATCGATACCTTGTATGAGGCCCGAGTGGTCGTGGGGTGCGCCCGCCTCGTCGACACCTGTCGATATGTAGCTCAACGTTGCCTTCCACGTCCAAGCTGTCCGCACATACCTTGTCGGTGTCAAATCCGAAGACATCTACTATACTGTAGATTAATGATGTAAATGTTTACACAATATAATGTAGTATTTTCCATATAGAAAAAGTTTGGAACCATTTAAATAAATAGTTTTGAAGGCTTTAAACATGACATCAGTATATATGATGTAGTCCAACATTAGTGAACTTTTTCAAAAATTTGAACATAACATCATGAAGTCATATCATGACACCATTGGAATTTCATATTTTATACTACTTATACTTAAAATTCAAGCATGCACGAAAAAAATTCCATTCCATTATTATACTTATATTCAATATATATATTATAATTCTACATAATCAAATGTAGCAAGTCATATGTTATCAACCCAAATTTTCATCAACAGATTCCTGCAACAACGCGCAGTGTACCCTCTTGTATACATAAGTACTTGAAGACGATTTTTTCCCATTTAGAGGCCTTCTAAGTTGCATGTAGTTAAATTTTCAATGGCTAGAATTGTATTTAATGCATTAAAAAGCAAATAATTTTAGAAACATACCTATATTTCACATGAATGATGTAATATGTTGGTAGTAGTACATGTTGGAGGCTTTTAGGTCAATATATTTGGAAGCGTTAACACATGTGGTACCTTAACTT
>NC_041393.1:158051794-158077555 GCF_002162155.2 Triticum dicoccoides | reverse complement strand
TGCTCACCGGTCATCACCCCAAAAACAGTTAGCGGAGTAAATCTTCCCTCGCTAATGCCGCTCCACCACTTGACCTCAGGTATAACATAGGTTTCCACCAAACCATAGGCATCTAGACTCGATCCCACTGCTATCACCATGGTATCTACCTATGTCGACTGATCCCCTACGCCAGTCTGTCCCCTACGCCGACCTCTCTTCCATGTCGGCAGATCCCTTGTGGCGGTCTCACCACCGCGCCGAGGACCTAACTGAAGGAAATATGCCCTAGAGGCGATAATAAAGTTGTTATTTTATATTTCCTTATTCATGATAAAGGTTTATTATTCATTCTAAAATTTTATTGATCGAAAACTTAAATACATGTGTGAATACATAAACAAATACAGTGTCCCTAGTAAGCCTCTACTAGACTAGCTCGTTAATCAAAGATGGTTAAGGTTTCCTAACCATTGACATGTGTTGTCATTTGATAACGGGATCACATCATTAGAAGAATGATGTGATGGACAAGACCCATCTGTTAGCTTAGCATATTGATCGTTTATTTTATTGCTATTGCTTTCTTAATGACAAATACATATTCCTTCGACTATGAGATTATGCAACTACCGGATAACAGAGGAATACCTTCTGTGCTATCTAATGTCACAACATAAATGGGTGATCATAAAGATGTTCTATAGGTATCTCCGAAGGTTTTTGTTGAGTTGGCATAGATCGAGATTAGGATTTGTTACTCCGAGTATCGCAGAGGTATCTTTGGGCCCTGTCGGTAATACACATCATAAGAAGCCTTGCGAGAAAAGTAACTAAGGATTTAGTTACAAGATGATGTATTACGGCATGAGTATAGAGACTCGCCGGTAAAGAGATTGAACTAGGTATGAAGATACCGACGATCGAATCTCAGGCAACTAACATACCGATGGAGAAAGGGAATTACGTATGTTGTCATAAGGTACGACCAATAAATATCTTCATAGAATATGTAGGAGCTAATATGGGAATCTAAGCTCCTCTATTTGTTATTGACCGGAGAGGTGTCTCGGTCATGTCTACATAGTTCTCGAACCCATAGGGTCCGCACGCTTAACGTTCGTTGACGATATAAGTGTTATATGAGTTATATGATTTGGTGACCGAATGTTGTTCAGAGTCCTGGATGAGACCACAGACATGACGAGGAGCTCCGGAATGGTCCGGTGGTAAAGGTCGATATATAGGACGATGGTATTCGGACATCGGAAGAGTTTCATAGTGAACCAGGTAGTCATCGGGTCGCCGGAAGGGGTTCCAGACACCTCTCGTAAGTGTATTGGCCTAATGGGCCAAAGGGGGGGGACATACCAGCCTACTAGGGAGCTGGCACACTCCTCTCATTTGCTCGACGACCCTAGGGGAAGGAAAGGGGAGGGGTGGCCCCTCCTGCCTTTCCCTCCTCATGAGAGAAAGGAAAGGGGGGGCGCCTCCTCGCCCTGCCTTCCTCCCGCACTCGAATAATGAAGGGCGGCTCGGGGAAGACCCCAAGTAGGATCTGGCCCTACTTGGGGTGCCCCTTGGCCTCTCCCCTCCCCCCCACCTATATATATGTGGGAGGGGGCGCCACACATAACCACGATAATCTCTTAGCCGTGAGCGGCAACCCCTCCACCGTTTACACCCTCGGTCATATTTTTGTAGTGCTTAGGTGAAGCCCTGTGGAGATAGCATCACCATCACCGTCACCATGCCATCATGCTGCCGGAACTCATGCACTACCTCACCGTCTTGCTGGATCAAGAAGGCATGGACGTCACCGAGCTGAACATGTGCTAAACGCGGAGGTGCCATACATTCGGTACTCGACCGGTTGGATCACGAAGAAGTTCGACTACATCAACCGCGTTACTAAACGTGTCAGGACACTGATTCTATGTCACACCAATCTAGCATGTAACACATCATATCTCTTTGCGGCCTCACACATGGTATTCCCATGGGTGCCACCTTACCTGGCCCGAGACCGTTTGCGCCTTTTGGCTCACATATATTATAGTGTCGATAACATCCATATGATAAAGAACCCAGGCTGACATGACTAGTCGTGAACCCAAAGTGGCGCTAACTTACAGGGACAGGCATACATGACCCAGCAACAAGCGTGTCGATCAACAACGTATGAACCCAAGTCGTAGCAAGCTACATGGACTTAAAGGAACAACACATAACATTTCCCCGAAGGGACAGACACAGGAACGAAGAAGGACACATGCCGGCCAGCCTAAGTGTTCCGGAGCAGTAGCAACCTACCAAGGGTCAGTGGAAGTACTAGGAGACATTTCCCGATAAGAGAGGCTACCAAGGATAAACAACTAGGTTGTCAAATCCCACACATACCAAGCATTTCAATCATACACACAATATGCTTGATATGTGCAAATACAACATTGTATCACAACAAAACTCTACAACTCAAGTACTTTATTTAAAAGGCTCCAGAAAGCCAGACATATCATTCATACAGATAGGGGTCAAACGACCCGACATTCAAGTCATACTAGCATACAAGCACAAGCGGAAGCAACTTGTCTGAGTACAAACAACTAGAAAGCAAAAGGCTTGAGGAAGCCTATCTATCTACAAGGGTCCTTCACATGCTCAGGATCACCACCTGGGCATCAAGCTACTCACCAACGTTGAGGTCTACATAGAACCCTTCAGAAGGGGCGGCATTCTCTTCTACAACAGTAATTAAGCAAACATGAGTACATAGGTACTCAACAAGTCTTACATCGGATCCTACATACATGTACATTATCAACAAAGGGATAGTGGAGTTATTGCAGCAAGCCAGCTTTGACACTTGGCTAAACTATCCTACGAGACAACCACTTGTAAATGTTTTGCGCACACGAGTCCACTACTCACCACAATAATACACTACCGCGGATCCTCTTCTGTCATCCTAAGGAAGGGCCATCCACGTCACTCACATTTGTCTTGTGGCTTTTAGTAGTTTCCATTTACTTGTCTATGAACTGTATAGGCAACCAAGTAGTCCTTCATCGCAGACGCGGCTATTCGAATAGGTGATGTTAACCCTCCAGGGGTGTACTTCCTCACACACGCTTCCACCACTTATCGTCATTTACACGACATGTACTTGGCAACCTTCAAGAGGAAGCCCAATGAGGGTGTTGGCCACGGCCTAACTAAACACTCAAGTCCCTAGTCCAGGTTTATCACCTATTCAGCTTCCATCCGCAGGGAGTCCGGCCGAGGTTTCCACATACGATACTGAACAATGTGTGCATGGTTCCCGAGACACCAAACGGGCGCCCGGTACACCGTGCCACGTACCTACCACATCACAGCCCACCCTGTGGGTCAGTGCTGCGCATGGCCTCCAGTATACTACAAACACCAGAAACTATTTGCAACTCCTGGACAAAGGACAATGGTGGTTAATAAGCCAAGAGGATCAATTAAGAATCCCAATGCATGGTAGTAGCTGATCGTAAATCACATATATAGATCTCAGTTCTTAGGGACGGTTCCAATGAAACAACCCACCATGTACTCCTACATGGCCTCTCATCGATGCCTTTAGTAAATCGTGTTCAACACTTCACTCTCATCACAGACATAATCATTTCACTCTAGCCCATCACCCAGATGAACCAGACCTGACACGACTCTTAGCATATCAGGCATAGCAAGATAGGAAACACAAACATGGCTCAATCAACTCCTACACATGCTAGTGGGTTTCATCTAGTTACTGTGGTAATGACAGGTCATGCAGAGGAAATGGGTTCAACTACCGCAACAACAAGCAGTTTGAAATGTTGTTGTCTTAAATGCAGTAAATGAGAGCAGGAGCGAGAACATGGGATTTTATTGATATGATCAAATGGTGGTTGCTTGCCTGGCAGATCGGTAGATGGGTACTGTCCTTCAGTTGAATACTCATGGTAATCCTCAGGAGCAGAACCTACCGCAGAGAACCATACTGGTAACACAGTCAATACACGACAATATGCAACAATATAATGCATGCATATGAAATGGCAAAATGAGTGTGTTGGGCTAATGCAACTACAACCAGATGGGTTTGAGCCATTTTGAACCAAAGGTTCAACCCCAAACTCATGTTATGAACTTAAATAATGCTTTATCATGTTTTGCACTAAACAGTATTGTTAAGTTGTTTAAACATGCATGAGAACAGTACAGATGGATAGATTTGATTTTTACGATCATTTTTCATATATAAATCTTTGCATTTGGAGTTACAGATTAATTTCTATGATTTTTTGAAGTTAGCACTAATTTCTGGAATTTCCTGAATAAGAATAAATCTAGAAAAAACATTACTGCGTCAGCATTGTGTCAGCACTACATCAGCAGGTCAACTATGCGGTCCAGGTCAAACCTGAGTAGTGGGACCCACTGGTCGGTGTCGTGGTTAGTTAACTAACTAATTAGAGTTAGATTAGTTGCTAACCTAGGTTTGACCAAGGGCGGGGCCCACATGTCAGTGACCCAGGGGGGGTCAAATCCCTGGTCAACTGGGTCAAATCACCGGTGACGACCAGATGCGGTGGAGGGTGCGGGCTTTGCACTCCGGCGACCAAACGGGCGGCGAAGGGCATCTACGCGTAGCTGGAGGCAAGCCGCGTCGAGTGGTGGTTGTGGTGGTTGAGCTCGGCGTCACCGAAAACGATGCCGGCGACGAGCTTGGCGGCTGCCGGAGTTCGGGCGAGCTCGAATTCAATGCTACGGTGATCGTGGGGGCGTGGGGCTAGCTCCTACAAGGCCTACGCGGTGCGGTGAGTGCGTTGGGCATGGTGGTGAGGCAATTGCGTGGCCGGAGCCACATCGACGGCGAGCTCAGGCGGCGACATGTGCGGGTGTGCTCGATGCGGTCGCTATGGCGCGCGGCAGCGACAGCGGAGAGGGGGAGGAGAGGTAGAAGCTCACAACAGTCACTGTGAGCTATGGGTCGGGGTCGAGCAGGAGCGAGCGAGGCGGCAAAGTGGATCTCCAGCGACGGCGAGGCGGAGCGAGGTAGGTGCAGTGGCTCCGGGGTGAACGAGCACTCGGGGCTTGATTTGCTCGACAAAGCGGATGGTGGCGGAGCTTCTGGACACGGCGGGGCGATGTGGAGGGGATGGTGGCTGCGGTTACGACGACGGTGCGGCTGCAGCGGCGTCGGCCATGGTGGGGAGAGAGCGAGAGAGAGGCGCATGGGGGCGAATGAGGTGTCGGGGAGGTCGGGGCGACGAGAAGGAGTTCATCCACGCGTCCAGCGGCTCGAAGGTGGAGGCGTGGCGAGCTCGGGCGCGCCGGCGCTCACCTCCCTGCCTGCCTGACGGGAGGAAGTAGCTGACTAGCATTCTCCAACACAATGCTGGGTCGCCAGGTGGGCTGCCAGGTGAGGTTGGCCAGGTAAGTGCTTGCTTTTCCTTTTTATTTTCTGTTTTCTATTTCTTTCTGTACTTTGGGGCTTTATTAAAAATACCAAAACTATCTCAAAAATCATGAAACTGCTCAAGGCCACTGTTTGGATTATTTCCAACAGTAAACATTTTAGTTCATGATTATTTGGACATTTAAAATATTATATAGCATTTAAATGCCCAAATGCAAATAGAATATGATTTAATTCAGTGACCCAATGCTGTCCTAGAAAAGTGTGCACCATTTTTGTCAGAGGTTCTAGACCAAGGCAAAGATGATGAACATTTCTGAAGGGCATTTCAGCTTCATTGAAAAAGTATTTTAGTATCCTCTAGTTGGATTAAGTGGTGCTGGGGGTTTCTATCATCCCCATTTCAACTTTCTGGGAAAAGTAAACATGATGCAATCACTCTAATGCATGCACTAACTAGGGTTGTGACAACTCACCCCCACTTAGAAAAATCTCATCCCGAGATTTAGGATCCGCCGGAAAGAAAGTGGGGTACTCAAGTCGAAGACGGTCCTCCCTTTCCCAGGTAGCTTCTTTCTTGAAATGGTGTGACCATTGAACCTTGAGGAACTAGATGTTATGGCATCGAGTGGTACGCTCGGCTTGGCCAAGGATACGAACGGGATATTCCCGATATGTGAGATTATCTTGGAGATCAATCATTTCATGGAACACTCCACGGATAGGATCCGAGAAGAACCGCCTGAGTTGAGAAACGTGGAAAACATCATGAACTCTGGAAAGATGCGGAGGTAGATCCAATTGGTGGGCAACTTCTCCTCGTTTGGCAAAAATGCGAAAGGGACCGATGTAGCGAGGAGCCAATTTTCCTTTGATACCGAAGCGATGGGTTCCCTTCAGAGGAGTAACCCGAAGGTAAGCCTTCTCGTCAACTTCAAAAGTGATGGCCTTATGTTTACGATCATATTGGCTCTTTTGACAAGATTGGGCTGTTTTCAACTTTTCACAAACAATGCGAACTTGCTCTTCTGCTTCCTGGATCATGTCCGGGCCAAAGAATTCTCTTTCCTCGGTTTCTGACCAGTTAAGAGGCGTTTGACACCTTCGTCCATATAGAACTTCAAAAGGAGCTTTGCCCAAGCTAGATTGATAGCTATTGTTATAAGCGATTTCGGCAAATGGAAGGCATTTCTCCCAATCCATTCCGAATGAGATAACAGAAGCTCAGAGCATATCTTCCAGCATTTGATTGACGTGTTCCACTTGACCACTTAATTGAGCGTGGAAGGCGGTGCTAAAGGAGAGACGAGTTCCCATAGCATTTTGGAAACTTTCCCAAAATCGAGAGGTGAAGAGACTTCCACGATCTGAGTTTATCTCCAATGGAACACCATGAAGAGACACTATTCAAGAGATATACAAATCTTATAGCTGGCTAGCGGTTATACTCTCTCGAACAGGTACGAAATGGGCTACTTTGGAAAGACGATCGATGACGATGAAGATAGCATTATTCCCTATCTTGGTCCTGGGAAAACCGGTGATGAAGTCCATACCAATTTTATCCCAATTCCATTCAGAAATAGCTAAAGGTTGAAGGGTGCCAGCAGGCCGTTGATGCTCTCCTTTAACACGACGATAGACATCACAATTACCAATATACTAACAAATTTCTCTTTTCATCCTAGTCCACCAGAACCTCTGGCGTAGGTCCTGATACATCTTAGTACTATCAGGATGAATTGTGAGAGGAGATTCATGAGATTCCTCAAGGATCAATTGCCGTATTTGTCATTTCTTGGGAACCACTAAAAGGTTCTTGAATAATACAACACCTTGATCATTCACGATGAAACATTTAGCAGCTCGGCTAGCAATGTTCTCCTTGATCCAAGATATCCCCTCGCCATACTGCTGAGCGGTTATGATATGATCCGTAAGGGTAGGTTTCGCCACCAAGGTAGAAAGGAACCCTTGAGGAACAATGTGAAGGTTAAGCTTCCAAAATTCCTCATGGAGAAGTGGTTGACTTTGTTGTAACATCAGGTCATTACAGTAAGATTTATGACTTAGTGCATCAGCCATGACATTGACTTTTCCTGGGGTGTAAGTTATTCCTAAGTCATAATGTGTGATCAACTCGACCCAACGTCTTTTCCTGAGATTCAAATCTGGTTGGGTGAATATGTATTTCAGACTCTGGTGATTGGTGAAGATTTCGCAACGATTACCGAGAAGGTAATGTCGCCACGTTTTGAGTGCATGGACTATAGCTGCAAGCTCTAGATCATGTGTAGGATTGTTTTCCTCATGGGGATGCAACTGTCGTGAAGCATAGGCAATTACATGACAATCTTGCATGAGTATGCAACCTAGTCCTTGTCGTGAGGCATGGCAATAGATAACAAAGTCCTTGGAGAAATCTGGTGGTACCAGTACGAGAGCAGATGTCAGGCGTCTTTTCAGTTCCTGAAAACTGTGCTCATACTGTGGGGTCCACTCAAACTTTTTATCTTTCTTGAGGAGTTCAGTTAGAGGTTTAGCAACCTTGGAGAAGTTCTCGACAAAGTGGTGGCAGTAGCTCGCTAAGCCAAGGAAACTCCAAACTTGCTTGACCGATTCAGGTGGGGTCCAATTAAGAATGGCCTGAACTCGCTCGGGATTGACAGCAATACCCTTACCAGAGATTACATGGCCTAGGTAGGTCACTTCTGGCAACCAGAATTCACATTTAGAGAATTTGGCATAAACACGATGCTCTCGAAGTTTTGTCAATACTAGCCTTAGATGCTCGGCATGTTCTTCCTCATTCTTGGAATAGATGAGTATATCATCGAGGTATACCACGACGAATTTATCAAAGCACTCCATGAAGATCGAGTTCATTAACCGAGAGAAGGTGGCTGGGGCATTGGTTAAACCTAACACTACTAGGGAAAAGCCTATACACAGAATCTTACTAGTAGCGAGGGTTAAAAACCCTCGCTACTGCTACTTACTAGTAGCGCAGGTTTTTAAACCTCGCTACTACTAAGTAGATAGCAGTAGTGCGGGTTTTTAACATTGGCTACTACTAAGCGGTCTCTACCGTGCCCCCCGGGACATGCCATAGTAGTAGCGCGGGTTTTTAACCCTCGCTACTACTAAGGGAGATAGCAGTAGCGCTGGTTTTTAGCCCTCGCTACTACTAAGTGGTGCCATAGCAGTAGCGAGGGTTAAAAACCCGCGCTACTACTAAAGGTCCCATTTTCAAACTCTACCCCCCCTGTGGATCACTTTTTCAGTTTTAGAAAAAATAAAAGAAAATGATGAAAATGTCAAAAAATAAAAGAAAATAAGTTTCCCATGTGATATGTGGTCTAGTTGTTGGGAAATTTGCAAATATGAATTTCGACTAATCTCTCGAGAATTTGTAAAAATGGGCATAACTTTTGCATACTAACTCGGATGAAAAAGTTTTTTATATGAAAAATCATCTACTCGAAAAGTTACATCCGAATTTAACGGGGGATCCCCGTTAAACATTTTTAAAATCCTCAAAACCCTAACAGAAAAAAGTTACGGGGCTTTTAAGATCTGGAGGCAAAAAAATTCAAAAAACATTTTAGTTTTTTTTGTTAAATCTGGTCAAATTATGGTCAAACTAATTATTCAAGAATATTAGTGTTACTAAATAATAATTTTAGTTTTTTTGAATTTTGGTCAAATCTGGTCAAACTATGGTCAAATTGTGATCAAATCTGGTCAAACTATGGTCAAACTGTGGTCAAACTAATTATTCAAGAAATATTAGTGTTACTAATTTTTTAGAACAATAGTTTCAAACTCAAACAGTGAAATGTGTGACTTCATGCTCAAGCTAAATTCCTGAGGTTAATAGGATTGACATCTTAATATTGTCAGGAAAACAACAAGTGCAGACTTGGAAACGAGGGAGAATAGAACCCGGAAGTTAAGCGTGCTCAGGCTGGAGTAGTGAGAGGATGGGTGACCATCCGGGAAGTTAGATGATTTGGAATGATGAGGGGTGATTAGAGATTAAATTGAGCAGCGATGAGGGGTGATTAGAGATTTGAGGTTAAAATAATTCAGAAATTTGAATTAGGGGAAAAAATAAAAAAAAATTCAAAAAAATTCAAAAAAAAATCAGAGATTAGAGATTAGTAGTAGCGCGGGTTGGCACCCGCGCTACTGCTAAAGGACGTAGTAGTAGCGCGGGTCGCATCCGCGCTACTGCTATACGTTAGCTGTAGCGCCTTATTAGTAGCGTCGGCCCCCGCGCTGCTGCTAGGCTTTTCCCTAGTAGTGTAAGGACATGACGGTGTACTCGTATTGGCCATATTGAGTAACAAAGGCTGTTTTGGGAATGTCCTCGTTCTTGATTTTGATTTGATGGTGGCCCAACCTCAAATCCATGTCAGAAAAGACTGAGGATCCAACGAGCTGATCATACAGGTCGTTGATCCTGGGGAGTGGATACTTGTTCTTTATGGTGACCAAATTGACGGGTCGATAATCTACAACCATCCGATCCGTACCATCCTTCTTCTTGATGAAGAGGATGGGACAAGCCCATGGAGAAGAACTCGGACGGATGAAACTGAAAGCACAAGTACTCCCTAGGTGGTTTTGGTAATTAATTTTAACATATCTCTTGTTCGACTAACACTTTATCTAGCATGTTTCACATAAGTTCAACAATGGAGTGGCATGGACTAAAGGATGTGGGAACTCCTTCAAGATGCTAAGGACTAAGTATTGGCTCAAGCTTCAAGCTCAAGACTCTTCATTTTATATTTTAGTGATCCAAGATCACATTGAGTCTATAGGAAAAGCCAATACTATCAAGGAGGGATGAGGTGTTGCTTAATAAGCCTCTTGCTTCATGTGCTTAGTGATATGCTCCAAAACCCTCAGCTACTTTCCCACTTCCACAAATGACCTAAACACAAAGCCAAAATCGGTCACACCGATTCTTCCTATCCGGCGCCACCGATTCCAAAAGTCATAGCCACTGCCACAAACCCTAAGCAAATCGGTCTTACCGATAGGGATCTCGGTCTCACCGAGATGGGATTGTAATCTCTCTGTGTATGTCCATTATCAAAATCAGTCTCACCGAGTTTGAGTAATCGGTACTACCGAGATTACAATGCAAACTCTCTGGATAACTTATTACCAAAATCGGTCTCACTGAGTTTGAGTAATCGGTCCCACCGAGTTTTCCTGGCCAACTCTCTGGAAAGCTTATTACCAAATCGGTCTCACCGAGTTTGTGTAATCGGTCTTACCGATATTACATTATGCCCTAACCCTAACCATATTGACCCTATTGAGTTGCATATCGGTCCCACCGAAAACCCTAACGGTCACATTATTTGCTAAATCGGTCTGACCGAGTTTAACAATTCGGTCCCATCGAGTTTGGTAGATTGTGTGTAACGGTTAGATTTTGTGTGGAGGCTATATATACCCCTCCACTTCCTCTTCATTCATGGAGAGAGCCATCAGAATGAACCTACACTTCCAGCATACATTTTCTGAGAGAGAACTACCTACTCATGTGTTGAGACCAAGATATTCCATTCCTACCATATGAATCTTGATCTCTAGCCTTCCCCAAGTTGCTTTCCACTCAAATCTTCTTTCCACCAGATCCAAAACCTATGAGAGAGAGTTGAGTGTTGGGGAGACTATCATTTGAAGCAGAAGAGCAAGGAGTTCATCATCAACACACCATTTTTTACTTCTTGGAGAGTGGTGTCTCCTAGATTGGCTAGGTGTCACTTGGGAGCCTCCGACAAGATTGTGGAGTTGAACCAAGGAGTTTGTAAGGGCAAGGAGATCGCCTACTTCGTGAAGATCTACTGCTAGTGAGGCAAGTCCTTCGTGGGCGACGATCATGGTGGGATAGACAAGGTTGCTTCTTCGTGGACCCTTGTTGGGTGGAGCCCTCCGTGGACTCGCGCAGCCATTACCCTTCGTGGGTTGAAGTCTCCATCAACGTGGATGTACGATAGAACCACCTATCAGAACCACGCCAAAAACATCCGTGTCTCCAGTTGCATTTGAATCGTCCAAACCCTTCCCTTTACTTTCTTGCAAGTTGCATGCTTTACTTTCCGCTGCTCATATACTCTGTGCATGCTTGCTTGATATGTATTGTGAATGTTGAAATTGTGCCTAAACTCCACTTAAACTTAAAGAAACTTAAAAACTGCAACTTTGGCTCTTAGTGTCTAATCACCCCCCCTCTAGACACCTCTTCTCAAGGTCCTACAGAAACCCTTTTTCAAGAACTCATCGAGTTGTTTCTTGAGTTCAGCTAGTTCTAGGGGTGCCATCTTATAGGGTCTCCTAGAGATTGGGACAGTTCCTGGGACAAGATCTATCACGATCTCGACATCCCTGTCAGGTGGAACACCTGGCAGTTCTTCTAGAAAGACATCCGGGAAATCACGGACTACCGGGAACTCTTCGAGGCCTGGCAGAGGACTAGCACTAAGAGAGTAGAGCTGATGCTCAGACACTCGGGTCAATACATTGGCTACCTTGCCTGATGGATGTGTAAGTTGAACAGTCCTAGAGTAACAATCAATCTTAGCATGATGGGTTGTCATCCAGTCCATACCCAAGATGATATTTAGGCCTGAGGATTTGAGAGCTATCAAAGATGCAACAAAAACAAGTCTATCGACATGAATTTCATTCCCATGGCTTATCCTAGAAGTTTGCCATTTGGATCTCGGGGTTTGAATTACCATGGAAGTGGACATATCACAAAATGCGGTGTTGTGCAAACAAGCATAGCTCTTAGATATAAATGAATGAGATGCTCCAGTATCAAAAAGAACAGATGCCGGATGGCAGTTAACAAGGAGAGTACCAAGAATGATGTTGGGATCATCCTGAGCCTCTTCAGCTGAGACATAGTTCACATGGCCACGTGCAGAGGTGGCTGGCTTGGCATAGTACACCTTCCCTGTCGGCTTGCCACGGCCAACAGCCTTTCCAGACTGGTTGGGGTTGTTGTTCTGGGGACACTCTCGCATGTAGTGACCCGGTTCTCGACATTGAAGAATGTCACAGTGTTGGTGCATGGAGGAGCATTGGTGGCTGATCCACCATAATCTTCAGCGGTGCATACTGCTGGGTTGGACGAGGCGCCTGATAGGATGGCCTCGGAGTGAACCTGGGTGGCTGAGCTGTGTTCAGCACCCACACCCGGCGCTTTTGAGAGCCAGAACCGAATGAGGAACCAGTGTCAAGGGCGTGCTTGCGTGTAGCTTCATAGTCAGTCTGACCTGTCTAAGCACTGATACCCTTGTTCATTAGCTTCTGGAAGGAGGTGCACTCATGCAGACGAAGATCATGGTGAAACTTGGGGCTGAGTCCCTTGCAGAACCTCGCCTACTTCTTGGCCTTAGTGGACACTTCTTCGGGTGCATAGCGTGCTAGATTTCCAAACTCTCTGCTATATGCATCCACAGTTAGCCTGCCCCAGGTGAAGTTCCAGAACTCCTCCCTCTTATGATCCATAAGACCTTCCGGGATGTGGTGCTCACGAAAAGCCTCACTGAAATCTGACCAAGTGGTATCCTAGCCAGCTGGGCGCATGGCCTCATAGTTTTCGCACCAAAGGCTGGCGGGGCCCTCAAGGTGATAAGTATTGTAAGTGACCTTGTCAGCTTCGGCTACGTGTGCAGAACGTAGCTTGTGGGTGATGCTGCGGAGCCAATCATCCGCATCGAGGGGGTCGACGGAATGATGGAAGGTTGGTGGGTACAGCTTGATGAAGTCATTGAGAGACACCAAGTCATTCCTCTGGTGATGTGCAGTGTTTTGCTCAATGCGTTCCAGCAGTCGGTTGGTCTCATACTTGTTCCTTTTAGCCTCCAACATGACCTCAACCAAGGAAGGTGGATGAGGCAGATTCCCATCCCTAGCCCAACTGGCTTCACCCTGCTCCTGGGCAGCAGGGGTGCTTCGGGTGTTGACCATCCTAGGAAAACAAAATAGCGGTTTAGACAAGGATGGCAGAACTCCGACATAGGAGTGCAGAATGTAATGGATGACACAGAATGCAAAGATGTTCATCTGTACGACATGGTAATACAGAAACTGCCATATATATACCATCAGTCATACACACCATACATAGTTTAGTACAAGCCCAGCCTGAAGTACAACTGCGGTGAAAGAAAGATTACATCTCATTAGAGGCATTCCAAGCTCCTATACATTATTTTTCTACACCTCCGGAATTCAGTAAACACTAAGTCATATCCCACAAGACACACATGACTGTGGAGATACAACTACTACAATACTACTAGTACCATGATCTAGCTCAGTTGTCTTCGCCTCCATAGTAATCTTCCTAAAGATTACCCGCATAGCCTGGAAGTGGAACATGCGGATCTGGAAACTCCCGGTCGCATGGGGCCTGTGGACCATAAGGAAAAGGATGAGGCCTTGGTCCCATGAATGGTGGCTAACGACGCCCACGTGGAGGTGTGATGCCCCCAACATCAGGATAGTCCATACGAGCTAGCAGACGAGTGCATACTGGGTACAAATCCTGCATATCAAGACAACCAGTCTGCATGCCGGGTGCAAGCCGTGTTAGAGTGGCCCAGTGGTCCGCTCGATTGTTGTATAGCTCCATCCGGAGGGCACGGGCCTCATGATCCCTTTCCGCCAACATCTCTATGGTGGTCCGAAGGCGCGGCTCCTCATGAGTAGCGTCAGCATAAAGACCAGTGTAATAACCCTCCTGACTAGTATGTGCTGTTGGCAGATAGAAGAACTCAGTGTTCTAGAGTGACGCGTTCCCAGCTCGAATGATAGTTATCATAGAGTAAGCGACATCCTAGATGGACATCTCCACGGTAACTCCGAGCCCGTAAGACCAGTGAAGGGGATCGGTAGCTCCCGGGTAGGAAGGAAATATCCTCACTGTGCATATGTACTGACTCTAATTAAAATCTTGATACTCCTCTTCTATGGTATACTCTAGATACCATCGATAACCTGTCTTTGTCATCACACGGACCAGCATGGCCGTGTGACTGGGCACATCAATGCAGCAAGTCATATGTACCACCTGATGTGTGGTGCGGGAAGCCATCTGAAAAACAAAATAATGCAAAGGCATTAGCATTTCTAGTAGAAATCGGACAGCATAACGGTTGTAAATGCTCAAAAAGCATTTTAATACATTATGCAAAGGATTGCATAGTCACTCAACAACATCATATCAAGATTCTGGGTCCAACTAACAACATGCTGAAGTAGTAGAACTGAACTGGGGCTTGTAACCAACAATCCTATAAGAGTCTACGGATTAGTAACACGTGAACCTGATGGAAAGATGAGATCCTAGTTCTTAACCCCCGTGGAAAGAATGGACTAACTCAGATCAGAATGTCATGAGGTAAAGGAGTAAAAAGAGCATTACATTCCATCCCACAATCAATTCTCCTACATATAACTAAAGCATTTCTAGACTCGACATCGACCAGTTTGGCTTGAAGAACCTACAGGCAGTCCGGCGCTGATGCCAATGCTGTCAGGACCCCGATTCTATGTCACACCAATCTAGCATATAACACATCATATCTCTTTGCGGGCTCAAGCACGGTATTCGCAGGTGCCACCTTACCTGGCCTGGGACCGTTTGCACCTTTTGGCTCACATATATGATAGTGTTGCTAGCATCCATATGATAAAGAACCCGGCTGACATGACTAGTTGTGAACCCAAAGTGGCGCTAACTTACAAGGAGAGGCATACATGACCCAGCAACGAACGTGTCGATCAACAACGTATGAACCCAAGTCATAGCAAGCTACATGGACCTAAAGGAACAACACGTGACATTTCCCCGAAGGGACAGACACAGGAACAAAGAAGGGCACATGCCGGCTAGCCTAAGTGTTCCGGAGCAGTAGCAAGCTACCAATGCTTAGTGGAAGCACTAGGAGACATTTGCCGGTAAGAGAGGCTACCAAGGATAAACAACTAGGTTGTCAGATCCCACACATACCAAGCATTTCAATCATACACACAATATGCTCGATATGTGCAAATACAACATGGCATCACAACAAAACTCTACAACTCAGGTACTTTATTTAAAAGGCTCCAGAGAGCCATACATATCATTCATACAGATAGGGGTCACACGACCCGACATTCAAGTCATACAAGCATACAAGCGGAAGCGGAAGCAACTTGTGTGAGTACATACAACTGGAAAGCAAAAGGCGTGAGGAAGCCTATCTATCTACAAGGGTCCTTCACATGCTCAGGATCACCACCTAGGTATCAAGCCACTCATCGACGTCGAGGTCTACATAAAACCCTTCAGAAGGGGCAGCGTTCTCTTCTACCACAGTAATTAAGAAAACTTGAGTGCAAAGGTACTCAACAAGTCTTACATCAGATCCTACATACATGCACATTATCAACAAAGGGATAGTGGAGTTATTGCAGCAAGCCAGCTTTGACACTTGGCGATGAGACAACCACTTGTAAATGTTTTGCGCACACGAGTCCACTACTCACCACAACAATACACTATCGCGGATCTGTCGGATTTCGGGTTCCGGCAGACCCTCAAGGTTCGAACTCTGGGGTGCGCGCGGAGATCACACCTCCTGCCTACCCACGTCTCATTGCCTCGCAAGGATCTAAACTACACGAAGAACAACACAAGGGACACGAGGTTTATACTAGTTCGGGCCACCATTGTGGTGTAATACCCTACTCTAGTTTGTGGTGTGGTGGATTGCCTCAGGGGGCTGATGATGAATAATACGAGGGAAGAACAGCCTCGCGAGGGGCTGTTCTCGGCTGGTGCAATGAACTGCTTGGGTGAGTTCAATCGCCTCTCTCTCTCTCTCTCTCTAGTCTACCTGAAATCTGGATCTCTAGTTGCCCCAAAATCCCTCCTCCTACTCTGTGGTGGCTAGCTCTATTTATAGAGGGAGGCCCTGGGCCTCTTCCCAAATATTGAGTGGGAAGGGCGCCAGCAATTTGCCATTTTGAAGGGGAACATCTAGTACACTCATCATGGCTAAAGTCGGTCCTCGCCTACCAAAGACTCTGACGGTGACGCCGACTTGGGCTCCACGATGACCTCCATCCTGCCGTTCTGCTGGTCTTGGTCTTGTTGCACCGAAATGGTTGCCTTTGCTTGATACTCTTGCCTGCGCTTGCCCTCTTTGCACCAAAGAGGAAACAAGGACTCTACGCAGGCTGGCGCCCGCCTGGCACCCGCCTGGCTTCAGTCGTCATGGCTTGCATCACGGGCACCTCGTGAGGTACTCCGCCTTGATCTCTTCGCCTCCTCACGAGCCAGCCTAAGGAGGTTGTGCCCAAGGAAGCCTCATGTCGTCCGCCCCACGAGGATTGGCCCCTCGCGAGGGTCTTGAACATGTGTTGATGAAGATGGGCCGTACTGGGCCACTCCCTGAGCGACGCCGCAGGCCGCAGGCAGGCAAGTCTAGGTACCCCCGTTCCCAGAACGCCGATAGTAGCCCCCGGGCCCAAGGCGCGCCTGGACTTGGCTTAGCAGAGAAGCGAAGGGGCAAGTGCGAAGCACCGCGGGCCCCATCAGCCTGTGGCCTTGGGTCCCGCGTGGCGGTTGATTGGACGTGGGTGTCCCTGCTTCCCACGACGCCTCGCCAACTGCACGAATTGACAAGAGAGCGGTAACTGTCCAGGCTTACCTTCTTTGCCTTCTCCAGTCATTGCCCAGATCCCCTTTCTCGCTCCTATCCTTCTTGCTTCCGAAATCCCCAGAGGCATGGCACCTCGCCAGACCCCGGCCGGAGCTTGGTACTCGCCTGCTCTAAATCCTCCGAATGTGTCGGAGAAGAACCTTGCCCGAACGCGCTAGATGATGGCGGCGCAAGGCAACGACGGGGCGGTCGTGCTCAAGGTTGGTTCCGCCCTTCGCGAGGACAATGGAAGCACCTTCTACCCGCTCTTCATGAGCGCCATCGCCGTCGGCCTGGTGCCTCCCTTTTCCGAGTTCTTCCTCTCTGTTATCTGCCATTACAACCTGCAAGCTCTGCACCTCCATCCCAACTCTGTTCTTCTCCTGGCGATTTTCGCCTACTACTTCTAGGCTCATGTCAGGGTAAGGCCCTCAGTGGCCTTGCTGCGCCATTACTTTTACCTCCGGGTTTCTCGCGGCCCTATCACCGCATGCGTGAGCTTTTTTGCGTACGCTAGCTCTAATGCTATCTCGAAGCCCGGGAAGAGGATCGAAGGCTTCTGGAGCAAGTGGGTCATGGTGGATGCTGGGCGCATCCATCCCCAGCTGACCCTGCCCACGAGGCAGCCCGAGGCCGTCGACGCTTGGTCCCGCGCGGAGCTCGTCGATCCCCGCGCGAAGCCAAAGCTGGAGAGGATGGACGCGGACCTGTGGCCGGGCAACATGGCAACGGCGAAGCTGACCGAGGCGTCACTCCTGAGGGAGTTCCTGGAGCACCGGGTGGCTCCGCTTCGGGAACATTCGCTCCCGCTGTGAAGGCTCGGGGGGAGGGGGCGACGCCTCCCTTCGTCCGAGCTCCGTAGTCCTGACCGACGAAGATCTGGCCGCGGTCCTCCAATACTTGGTTGGGGGAGATGTGGCGAGATTGGAGGGTGCTCCATGCCCGCTTTCAACGGGGACGGGCATGTTCCTGCGGAGGCTCCTGAGGACCTGGAGGCCCTGGCGACGCTGAACGTATCCTCCGGCGACTCCGGCAGAGAGGAGGAAGAAGAGGAGCAGGAAGAGGAGCCCGATTCCGAGGCGACCGATGGGGAGTCGAGAGCGGCCCTCCCTCAGTGCAGGTCCCGCGCTCTTCGCCTCATGCCGGACGACGACGAGGATGGCGACAAGCTAGGCGGTGAGTGCTTGCCCCTGATCCCGAAGAGGGACAGGACGGGGCTAGTTCTCCGCGGGCCTGCACCGGCTCCGAGGCGATCTGCAGATGTGCCTCCTGCTCCCGAGTCTCTTGAGATGATCCCAGCAGCTGGCTCTCGGGCTTCAAGTTCGGCCGGAGGTTGCTTGAGCCCTCGGGCGATGACTAGTAAGTTCTTGATTCTCGTTTTTCTTCTTGTTTTGTTGCTGATGCTTGACGTCCATATTCCTTGGCTAGGCCGGTGCCTGTGGCAAAAAAGCTGAAGGGGGCCCTTGACGCTTTGTCCGGGGCGGCACTTCCACCTGCGGGAGAAGGGGGCAGCAAGGCCCGGGCCTCTCCTTCCTGCTCATCCTCGCGAGGCCTGGCAGGGCATGCTGGGGCGAGCTCAGCCCCCGTGGCCCAAGCGACTCCCAAGGTGTCCTCGCCTGACGCCACTGCCGCAGTCATTGGGGCGTAGAAGGTCCCAACGCATGGTGTTGTGATTACGCTGCCGTCTTCTCCTCCTACTCCGCCAACTGCCATTTCTCTGACTCCTTCTACTATCCTGGATCGTGCTGCTGCAGAGCTGGACCGGCTGTGAGAAGATCTTCAGGGCACCGACCCTCGCTTGGTGGCCGGGCGCCTGGAGCTGGCCTCCGGCTGGGTCCGCTCTGATGCTTCAGTTCGAGCGGCGCTGGCTCAGGCCGCGACGGCTTGCGACAAGGAGAAGCAGGCCATCCTTTAGGCCAAGGCCACTCGCGATGCCGCCTTGGGTGAGGTTGCGGATGTCCAAGGTCGCTGCAAGGTGCTGGAGAGCGAGCTGCAAGGCCTGCGCGACCAACTCGCCAAGGAGGCCCGTGACCGCCAGGAGAAGGAGGAAGATATGAAGGCTCGTGAGGCTGCTGCCAAGGACCGGGATGCCAAACTTGATGAACGCCATGGCCTCTTAGGTACGCTGGAGCAGGCGTTGGAGGCGAAGAGGATCGAGCTGGACAGCAAGGCGCGGGTTCTGGCCGAGGACCGCGTGGCCTTTGCGAATCTGGAGGAGAAGGCTCGCACCTTGCTGAAGACGCTTTATGATAGCGGCCTGGAGAGCCCACTGGTCGGCACCGAGGATGGCCCCACCAAGTTGCTTCCCTTCCTGGTCCGCACCCTTGAAGATGTCGCCCTCGGTCTTGGCCCCACGGCTGAGGCTGAGGCGCGTGTCCTTTCCTCTGCAGCGCTGACGCGCATCTTCACCCACGTCTACCTTCGTGACCCCGACGTTGACCTTGACAGCCTGCTGGAGCCTGTGAGCGGCGAGCTTGCCGTTGTCACTGCTGAGGTCGTGAAGGGTCGAGCGGAGGCTCTACTGGCGAAGTTCCGTGCTTTCAGCACTAAGCCAAGGTGAGGTGTTGCCGATCCTGAGGCTCCACGAGGCAAAGTCGCCCAACGCAGCTCCGTCACCAGCGATGGCACTGCCAGAAAGTGATTCCTTCGTGGCTCTTGTCCTATTTTTAGCTCCTGCTACATGCGTCATGCCTCGTGGAGGCATTTAAACTTGTGTTTGGCGTTGTGAAAGCACTCTATGGACTGTAATATTTGCTTTTGAATTCCTTGAGATTTGCGCTTTTCCTTCCTACTTGCTTGTGTTCTACGTAGGCAGAGCCCGGCCCCGCGCATACCTCAGCCGCCGTTAGCCCCGACCGGAAACCAGGACGGGACCAATGAGTGAGGGGCTACGTGACCAGTTAGGCTCCTGAGTCGTGATGCTTAGGAGTCCCCCTTGACGCGCGAATAGCAAGTAGGGAGGGGAGATGTATGAGTAAATCTACCGTTCTACGTCGGCAGAGCCCGGCCCCGCACATACCTCAACCGCCGTTAGCGTTTTGGAACTAAGGGGTGAGGGACTAAGTGACCAGTTAGGCTCCTGAGTCGCGATGCTCAGGAGTCCCCCTTGACGTTCAAATGGCCTTCGTACCTTGGATCCGCTCGGGGAGAGACGTGGGACGAACCAGGCCCGAGGGGCCTGGCTGGGTGGCGTGCGTCTGGGCGTAACCTAGGCGTAGCCCCCATGCCCAGCCCCCTCGCGCGGCACTCTCGAGGGGAGGCTTACGATGGGGCCGGACACTGAGCTCTGGGCTCCCTGAGGTTGATGCGGCCGGGGGCCACCCTCAGTTGTTTATCACCAGCGCGGAGCATAGCACTTTCGTATATGTATGGGCATAGCCGCTCCTCGGCAGTATCGTCAGCCAGCATGGAGCATGGTGCTTCCACTGGTGCGTGGGAGGGGGCTCCCCTCCGGGAGGAGCCCCCGGGGCATGTACAACCCTACCCTGACACGTGGCTGGCACGGTAGGGCCTGACGAGGTGTATCTGGGCACCCGTGAGCCAGCGCGGGACTCATGGGCCCCTACCTCAAGGCGGGTTGCGCCTGGCTTTGGGCCTTTACTTGTAATATGTTCCTGCAAATTTGGTTAGATGCCGATGCTCTACGTCCTCAGGTCCCGGCCCTCGAGCGAGCTCAGCCGTCGTTGGTATGCCAGGTCGCGATGCCGTGGACAAGGCCAGGAGGTGAGGGCTGGAGAGCCAGTAAGAGTCCATGAGTCACGATGCTCAGTTACCCCCCCTTTAACGTGCAAGCGACCGACATGAAGGAAGAAGGGTGCCGCCACAGGCATCAAGTAATGATCATGATGGGTCAAACGCACGACCCGAATAAACGCGAGAGGGATACATGCCACTGGGTCTGGCCCGTGTGGCTTGGGGATAATGCAGCCCGAGGGGCGCCCCCAATAAAGTAAGCTAAAAATATGAACTAAAGGGATACATGCCGCAGGGACGGACCCACGTGGCCTGGGAATGATACAACCCTGGGGGCGCTCCCAGCTGAAAATGAAACTCGAAGGATGTCACCTGATGATGTTGAAGATGAAGGGATGCAGAAGTAGCGGACGGCGTGCACTACGAGAGCTGATCTTTACGAGCCCCCAGGCCCAGGAGCCTCGGGAGGCTCCGGAGGCGCTGGCGACTCCTCGCGGACCATCTCCATTTCTGCCAGGACTGTGGAATGCCTGGCCGCTTGAGCCTCCAGGATGCTCCTCATGAGGCGCTGACGCACAACAGCCGCGTTCGGCAGGCTGTAAGGCATGCGAACATAGCTGTGGGGTGGACCTTCGCAGCGTCCCACGCGTGAGGGCCAGAGGCGCTCCTGAGAGGCGGCTCGGTTGAGTCCTGGTATGTCGATGCAGACGCGCAGCCCACCATCCTAGCCTGGATGGGGAGCTACGACGGGTAAGCAGCGGCTGCCACTCATGACTCTTGACTCCTGCAGCTCCTGAATGATATCGCTGACGAACTCCTGAGGGTTTGGCCCTCCTTGCCTTGCTCATTCTTGAGGGAAAAGTGCTTTGAAACATGCCTCCAAGTGGTGCCCGAGCGCCTCCCTCGTGATCTTAGCAAAGTCGATGGCCCTCCAGGAGAGAGCCCCCGAGCCTTGCTTGAGGAGGGCGCCGGGCGCGCCTTCCTATGCGACCGAAGGAGGCGCCCCCTGAACGGGCGCGGGCCCTGAGGGGCCTGCCTCCCTAGGGTGCGCACCAGGGGATGTCTTCTTCTTCTTAGGGACTGCCTCGGGAAGCCTTCCGCTCCTGTGATCTGGGTCTTCAATTGACACAGCTTGAAAAGCACGCTCCAGAGAACACACAACATCCGTCTCTTCACAAGGCACCGTGATGACTCCACCGCTTCCTGGCATATTGAGGACATTGTAGCCGTGATGAGTCACGGCCATGAACTTGGCATTATCTGGTTACCCGAGGATGGCATTGTACGGCAGGCGAATGTGCTCGATGTCGAAGTCAATGGGCTCGGTGTGGTAGTTGTCACGCTTCCCGAAGGTAAGAGGAAGGCGGACCTGCCCTATCGGAACCGTGGAACCATCAGTGACTCCTGAGAAAGGCTTGGTTGGCTGAAGCTGATTGTATGGCACTTGGAGATTGTTGAATGTCTCGACGGATAGGACATTGAGCCCTTCTCCGCCATCGATGAGGGTCTTGGTGACTTGCACATTGCTGATGATTGGGGAACAAAGCATCAAGAGGACTCCGGCTGTGGCCGCGCACTTGAGCTGATCCGCTAAGATGAACGTGATGGCGCACGCTGACCACCTGAGAGGGCGTGTGGCCTCGATCTTGGGGAGGACTGCATTCACTTCGCGAGCAAACTGCTTGAAGATGCGCTGAGAGGCCGGGGCCTGAGCGCCGCCCAAGATGCAAGCGATTGCACGCGGCTCCTGGAAGCCTCCAGCCCCCTCGTCCTGATGATGGTCTTCATTCCTCCTCGGCTATGGTGGCAGAGGAGGGAGGCCCACGTTGCCTTGTGGGAGATCCTCGCGAGGCTGGTCCCTCCAACATCCCTCGCGAGGCTGGTCCCTCCAACCTCCCTCACGAGGCTGGTCCTGCCAGCGGTCCTCGCGAGGTCGGTCACGCCACCCTTGGCGAGGGCCACGGTCTTCCCATCGTCCTCCACCTCTTCCTCCTCCTCGGCCATAGCCCCGGTCGTTGCGCTCGGGGCGTCGGCTGGCACGCACGTCCAGCACGACCCTGAGCTCTTGGCATTCGTTGGTGTTGTGGGTGCGGAGGTCGTGGTACACGCAGTACCGGCTGCCCTTGGATGACTCAGGCTGATCCCTGCCTCGCTTGGTGTCCAGCTCTGCTGCAAGCATGTCAGCCCCCTTGCGCTTCACGTCCTTGGCCTTGGGCTTCTTCTCTTCTGGGTCGGCAGCTGGCAGCTCAAGGAGGGAAAGGCGCCCTTCCTCAGCCCTAGCGCACTTGCTCGCCAAATTGAACAGCTCCAGGGAGGTGCACATGTCTTCATGGATCGCAAGCTCCTCCTTCATCTTGATGTCACGCACGCCGTCGGAGAAGGCTGAGATGATGGCCTCCTTAGACACCCTGGGGATCTTAAGGCGAGTGTTGTTGAAACGCTGGATGAACTTCTGAAGGGTCTCTCCCGGCTGCTGCTTGATGCGGCACAAGTCGCTCATGGCCGGGGGCCGGTCGCGGGTGCCTTGGAAGTTGGCGATGAATCGGGTGCGCATCACGTCCCGGGAGGAGATCGTGCCAGGAGCCAGGTTCAGGAGCCAGGTGCGGGCGCCGTCCTTGAGCGCCATGAGAAACTAGTTCGCCATGACCTTCTCGTCCCCGTTGGAGGCTTCAATGCCCAGGTCATAGAGCTGGAGGAACTCAGCAGGGTCAGCCGTGCCATCGTAGCACGGGGGCAGATCTGGCTTGAACTTGCCCGGCCAGGCCATGCTGCGTAGCTCGGCGGTGAAGGCACAGCAGCCTGCAGTGGCCGCAGGAGGCGTTTGGTGACGGAGAGCTCGATCTTGGAAGTCTCCGTGCGCTGCCTCCAGGAATAGCGTGGTGTCTTGGCGCGCTGGAGCAGGAGCGCGTTCGTGCCGGGCCGGTGCGGGGAGCACACGGGCAGCTTCTTGGGGACGAGGGATCTCTTGGCAGTTCTTCTCTTGCTGTGCTGGCGCCGGAAGGAGTGGGTTCCGTCCAGGGGCCACACGCCTTGGGGCCAAGGCGCCTTCTTGAGGGGAGGCGGCTGAGGCGCCCCCGGAGCTTCATCGCCCGTGCAGGGCGGGGCGCGATGGAGCGAGTGGGATGGCGCAGGGGAGACCCCAGCGGCGCTGACGAGCTCGGTGATGCGGGCGAGCCACTCGTCGTAGAGGTCGTCGACGGGACGATAGTGCAGGAGCTCCCGCGCCAGGAGCAGCGCGGCGTGCACGTTCGCAGGAGCGCGATGGGTGTGGGACAAGGAACCGGTTGGAATCAGCGATGGGGTGGTGGTGTGGCCTTCTTGCCGCACCGAAGGATGCAGGGACGACGCCTGCTGCTCATTCCCTGCTGGGCAGGTGGTGGCGTTGACGGCAGGCGACGGGGAACGGCGGGGGCACCCATCGACGGGGGCCGTCTGGGCGACGTGAGTGGCGTGAGCGGCCCGGCGCTCAGCGCGGGCTCGACGAGCGTCTGACATGGATGCGACGGGCGGCGAAACACGGGGCGACGGAAGGCGGATTCTGGTTCACCCCTACCTGGCACGCCAAATGTCGAATTTTGGGTTCCGGCAGACCCTCAAGGTTCAAACTCTGGGGTGCGCGCGGAGATCACACCTCCTACCTACCCACGTCTCCGCCTCGCAAGGATCTAAACTACATGAAGAACAACACAAGGGACACGAGGTTTATACTAGTTCGGGCCACCATTGTGGTGTAATACCCTACTCTAGTTTATGGTGTGGTGGATTGCCTTAGGGGGCTGATGATGAATAATACAAGGGAAGAACAGCCTCGCGAGGGGCTGTTCTTGGCTGGTGCGATGAACTGCTTGGATGAGTTCAATCGCCTCTCTCTCTCTCTCTCTAGTCTACCTAAAATCTGGATCTCTAGTTGCCCCAAAATCTCTCCTCCTACTCTGTGGTGGCTAGCTCTATTTATAGAGGGAGGCCCTGAGCCTATTCCCAAATATTGAGCGGGAAGGGCGCCAACAATTGGCCATTTTGAAGGGGAACATCTAGTGCTGTCAGGACCCCGACTCAATGCCACATCGATCTAGCATGTAACACCTCATATCACTTTGCGGCCTCACGCACGGTATTCCCACGGGTGTCGCCTTACCTTTGCCCGGGACCGTTTGCGCCTTTTGGCACACGTATATGACAGTGTCGCTAGCATCCATATGATAAGGAGCCCGGGCTGACATGGCTAGTCGTAAACCCAAAGTGGCACTAACTTACAGGGACAGGCATCCATGACCCAGCATCGAACGTGTCGATCATCAGCGAGTGAATCCAGGCTGTAGCACTGGGCTAGCAGGACTCCGGTGAATCGGGCTGTAGCGGGCTAACAGGACTCCGGTATTCATCGCGTGACATTTCCCCGAAGGGACAGACACAGGAACGAAGAAGGACACATGCCGGCCAGCCTAAGTGTTCCGGAGCAGTAGCAAGCTACCATGGCTCAGTGGAAACACTAGGAGACATTTCCCGGTAAGAGAGGCTACTAAGGATAAACAACTAGATAGCCAGATCCCACACATACCAAGCATTTCAATAACATACACACAATATGCTCGATATGTGCAAATACAACATGGCATCACAACATGACTCTACGACTCAAGTATTAATTCAATAGGCTCCGAGGAGCGAGATATTACAAACAGGGGTCTCATGACCCAACATTCAGAGCATACAAGTCAAAGCACATGCGGAAGCTTAACATGTCTGAGTATAGACAACTATAAAATGAAAAAGGCTGAGAAGCCTGACTATCTACCAGATCCTGCCGAGGGCACAAGATCGTAGCTGAGGTAACAAGCTAAACGTCGAAGTCCACGCGGTACTACTAGCGAGACCGAAGTCTCTCTGCAAAAACATAAAATAGGCAAACGTGAGTACAAATGTACC
>NC_041393.1:158049357-158051683 GCF_002162155.2 Triticum dicoccoides | reverse complement strand
CAATACACCACTATGGATCCGCTCCCGTCTCCCTACGAGAACGCCATCCATAGCACTCACGCTTATCTTGCGTATTTTAGAGTATCCACTTTCACTTGTCTATGAACTGATATAAGCAACCCAGAAGTCCTTTACCGCGGACACGGCTATTCGAATAGATGATGTTAACCCTGCAGGGGTGTACTTCTTCACACACGCTCTCACCACTTACCGCCGTTTACACGACATGTACTCGGCAACCTTCAAGCGGAAGCCCAACGTGGGTGTCGGCCACGGCCTGCCTAAACACTCAAGTCTCTAGTCCAGGTTTATCGCCTATTCGGGTTCCATCCATGAGGAGATCCGGCCGGAGTTTCGCTCACAGCCCCAAACGATGTGAACAGGGTTCCCGAGACACCAAACGGGCGCCTGGTACACCGTGCCACGTGCCTACCGCATCACAGCCCACCCCTACGGTCAGCGTTGCGCACGGCCTCCAGCATACTACAAACACCAGAAACTACTTGCAACTCCTGGACAGAGGACAAGGGTGATTAAGAAGCCAAGAGGGTCCATTGGTTTCGGGCCCAATGCGTGGTAGTAGCTGAATCATGGATCACAAACACAGAACTCAGTTCCTGAGGACGGCTGCAATGAGACAACCCACCATGTACTCCTACATGGCCTCTCACCGCTACCTTTACCAAATCGTATTCACACACTTAGCTCACACACAGTAGGACATGTTCACACACCTCTGATTCATCCCCGATGAATCAGACCTGACACAACTCTAAGCAGTAGCAGGCATGACAAACAAGCATGAATGAGTAGGCACAACAGGGCTCAAACAACTCCTACTCATGCTAGTGGGTTTCATCTATTTACTGTGGCAATGACAGGTCATGCAAAGGATAAAGGGGTTCAGCTACCCAGCAAGTAACAGATGAATCGGTGTTGTCCTAATGCAGTAAAAGAGAGCAGGAGCGAGAGAGTGGGATTTTATCGGAATGAACAAGGGGGTTTTGCTTGCCTGGCACTTCTGAAGATAACATTGAGTCTTCATCAGTGTCAACGATCACATCATCGGTATCACGTCTATCAAGAGGGGACAAATACCGGCAACACAGAAGGGAACACAATCAATGCAATGCACAATATGATGCATGATCATGACATGGCAAAATGAATGTGTTTTGGGCTAATGCATCTAGCAACAAGTTAAATGGGGTTGGTTTGAATACAAGATTCAAATTCAAACTCCATATGTGATTATTCAAATGCCATTTAATTGATTTGTGCTAAACAGCAGCTATAAGTTGTTCTAACATGCATGAAAATGGTACAGATGGATTCCTTGAATTTTTCTCATAATTTTTCATATATAAATTATTTAATTTGGAGTTACGGTTGAATTTCTATGATTTTTTAGAAGTTTATACAATTTTCTGGAATTTTCTGAATAAAAATAAATCCAGAAAACATTACTGCGTCATCCTGATGTCATGATGACGTCAGCAGGTCAACATGGCACAGTCCGGTCAAACCCTGACCTGTGGGTCCCGAGTGTCAGTGTCTAACTAAACTAACCTAGCTTAGTTAATACTAACCTAACTTAATTAGCCGGGCGGGGCCCGCATGTCAGTGAGAGAGAGGGGGGTCAAACCGGCCAGTGGGGTCAAACCCGGGTCAAACACGCCGGAGTTGACCCGAGGCTTGTCGCCGGCAAGGCCAGGGACGGCGGAGAGCGTCGGGATTCGCCCTCCGATGACCAAAAGAGCGGCGGAGGGGCTCTACGGGATGCCCAGGATCGCGCGCATCTAACAGGGCAAACGGGAGAAGCTAGGGTGGCCGGAGGCGATGGCAATCATGACGACGGCGGCGGCCGGAGTTCGGGTGAGGCGCGAGCGGTGGCTACGGTACACAACAGGAGCAATAGACTAGAGTTTTGGGATCCTGGCGTGGTGCTGAGCACGGTGGTGTGCTTGGAGGTGATGCGCGTGAGCTCTAGCCACGGCGACCTCGTGGCCGGCGGCAATGGCTCTCGGGCTCGGCGGAGACGATGGATACGGCACGAAATCGAGCGAAAAGACGGAGGGGAAACGAAGAGGAGCTCACGTCGAGTCTGCAGGGGTGGTCAGTGGGCTCGGGGAGGCTGCGAGGCGAGCGCGGGGTCGCCGGCGATCTCGGGGGCCGGAGCTTGAAGGCGATGAGGAAGGCGATGATGCAGTGCGTCCGGCGTAGCTTGGCTCTGCGTAGGTGATGAGGACGACGCTGCGGTCCTTCTGGATTGGTCGGCGAGGCGAGTGGTGGTCGGTGGCCGTGGCTATGGCGAGCGGCGGCGACG
>NC_041393.1:158038027-158049014 GCF_002162155.2 Triticum dicoccoides | reverse complement strand
CGGCGGCTCTCGGTCATGGGGGGGGAGCAGAGGAGCGAGGGGGAGGGAGGTCCAGAGAGCGAGGGAGAAGTGAGAGGGGGTCGGGGAGGCGCATGGCGTCACCGGGGCGTCGAGGAGGAGCCAGGCAGGCTGGGAGGGAGGAGGTGGCCGGGGCGCGTGGCCGCGCGTGCCACCGAGCAGCTTCGGGGCGAGGGGGAGGAAGACGACAGGGGGAGAAGCGGCGGTGGGCTGGGCCGCTGGAGGAGCTGGGCCAGGTGGGCTGAGAGGTGAGCGCCAGGTAAGTTTTCTCTCTCCCTCTTTTATTTCTATTTAATTCTGTTTTCTATTTTCTGTAGTTTGTTTTGATTTAGTTTTAGACACTAAATCATTTTTATTGCTTCTGATATTTATGGTAGGGACTAGTAGGATTATTCCAAAGCCCTTCATCAAAGATCAGAATTATTGGACATATATTAATTAATTAAGAAATATATATCCAATACAAATAGCTGTTTATTTATTTCAAAGGCCCAAAATAATTAACTCTGAGATACCAAAAATATTGTTTTGAGTTTTACCTCTTTGCAATATTTTCAGAGACTAAGAGGAACATTTTCTTGGACTTCTTTGAGAAGATTTTAATGTTGATCATTTTTAGAAGGTTTCTGAGGCTTTGAAAATCCCTCAATTCAAATTTCATTTGAATTAAAACATGATGCTCACATGAGGGTCTAGCCTGGTGCATAACAGGACCAGGGATGTGACAACTCACCCCCACTAAACAAAATCTCGTCCCGAGATTCAAGCGTAGGGTGGGGTGAAGGGGGAACGCAAACTAGCACAATCTTCACGATCCAGGGTGCACTTTATAAAAGCGTTGATTCGATCACCATCTTTGTCCCGTCGTCTTGCTCTGAGAACTCCAACTAGCATGACGAGAAGAGGAAAGGAAAACTCTAGAAGAATCTATCCTCTCGAAGATCAATCAACCTAGGATCAGCTCACAAAGTGAGTCGTAGCAACATCTCTTGAGCTGAGACGCGAAGCATACATCTGAAGAGATGGAGTGAGACAGATGACGAGGGTCACTAGGTAGACAACAATTCCACACTTAAGAAGGTGGTAGACGATTGTCAATGTAGCGAGGAGTTGAGTTGCCATGATACCACAACGAGGCATCTTAGGGATGGAGACTCGTAGATATATCCCCTTAAGTGGCAAAAAGAATTACCTTTGATTCAAGATCATTGAAACTCTTTATACCAGCCTAAGGCAATCACAAGCGATCATTTGGAGGGGGTCGGTAGAATGGCATACTCGGACTTGGATGATGTGGATTACCTTGTTGAAGACAACGTAATGGATGATTTTTGCTTATCACCGGAAATGGAAGAGACCCATGGTAGAATGGCACATTGGCGGTGCAAGCTGGGAACAAAATGCAAATGCTGGGAATGATTCTGGTAACTGGGGAAGAACCCAACAATAGAGAGTGAATTCACTGTTTGAAAGGTCATAGCATTGCCGAGGAAACTGAGAGGAATCCCAGTTAGAGCCGATGATAACACGTAGCGCTTGTGCGTGCTCTCAAGAACTTGAGCATTTCCACAATCATCAAGGTTTTATCAACATCCGTGTCAAGGGTGCTGACAACACAACATACTACCATGATGAGTAGCGATGGACGATGCAGATGCAAAGGAGGATAACACTTTCTCAGATTTCACCTTAGCGAGGCCAAGGGAACGAAATCTGGATGATCGACCGAGAGACATTTAGCACTCCGCTTCTAATGTTCTCCTTGATGTGCTAGTGTAACCCATTCATAGATATGGTTTGATATCTAGAACATTAAGTAAAAAGGTCGGACTTCGGAACACAGAAATCCATAGGGGCAACTAGGGAGTAAATCCTACGAAATCCCTATGGGGAGGTGGCCAACTTCCTCCAATCAAGATACTACAACAGGAGGTCTTCCGGCTGGGTGTGTTGGCCACGACATCCACTTTACCGGTTATCGCGAGACCAATATTATAGTTCTTGGGAAATGTTCCAACCATCACATCTGCCTGAGATTCAGATCTGGTTGGTGTCAGAATATTCCAGACTCATCAAGTCTAGAAAGAAAAATGAAAGTTTACAACACAAATCGACGAGACGGCGTTGTGAGATTCTCGGGGAATGAATTACGATAGCAAGCTCCAAAACATGAGCTGGTTCTGCTACAACATGTGAACACGCTGTCCCAGACAAACATGATCACATGGTAGTCTTACAATAAAACACTACCGAGTTCTGGTAGGGAACCATCATCGGGGATATCAGAGTCCTGTGCATTACCATGGATTAACACTTAACTCCTTTTCCTGAACAAATCAGTCAGTGGCTTGGGGTGCTACGGAACACATATAGAATGAAGGTTGCAAGCCTCCAGACTACAGAATACTTCGCACGTGTGCATGACTGATTTGGGATGATTCCAAAGGAAACAAAACAATCTTCCTCGAATCCACGGCGGCAACTTGCATCAAATGCACATGAACTAGAGGAAGTCACTTCTTACATCCGAACATATGCTTCATGAGCTAGCATGAACAAATGCTTTCAAAAGTTTTCCAACACTAGCTTAATGTTCAGCAAAATTATGGAGAAGACAAGGATGTTGTCAATGGGCTCAACAACAATTCATCTGGGTTTCCTTTCAAAAGGAATTCCATAGTTAAGTGAACAAGTGATAGCATTGGTCAGACCCAAAAGATATAATGGTGTATGCTCGAGGGATCAACCACGAGTAAGACAACATTACGAGCATCGTTGGTACTGATTTGATTTGACGATAGCCCACACTCAAATCAAAGGATTGATAAGACAATAGGTCCAGCAACTGATCATAGGGACCAATTGATGAAGATATCATCTTTCTTCAACACACACTACACAAGAATATCCCTTTGGAACGAACTAAGTCAGGCAAGCTTTTATCTTCCAATTCTCCAAGTTGTTGTCTAGCTTAACCAACTAGCTCAGGGATATCCAACATAGATTCTTGGAGAAAGGGTGGTTCACAAGAAACCAACTTGATCACGAGTTCAACATAACAGTCAGGAAACAACCCGGTAACACTTCCAAGAAGATATTTGGAAAGTCACGAACCACCGATATGTTAGTAAGCTCGAGAACAATCTTGCTTTTTGAGGCAAGACGATATGATCAATAGAGCGAAGATTTGAAATAATCCTAACTCATCGATCGAGGAGTGCACCGAGAACAAGGACTAGGTAGCACAATCAGTCTTAGGGTGACGATTCAATAATTAACACGCTAAGAATGAGGTTATCGTCCATTTAACTACCAAGCAACAGAGTTGCTAGCAGTATTGATTTCACACGCCATGATTCATTTGTTGGCATTCCGGTTACAATAACACAGGAACCGAGGAATGAACAATGATGGCAAGAAGTATCACTGTACCAAGAGTTCATAGGATGGTGTGCAATTCCTATAACAATCCCGATATAAAAGATGGTAATACTCCAAGGTAGAACAGGGCAAAAGCTGGATTGGCATTTTGATCTGCGGAGTACAATTGTTTTAACCCAATCCTAGATATGGAAGAGGTACTGGAGTTTGTTTCTCCTAGTCATTCCGCGATAGAATGGCTTGACGGACCACAAGAGTAATAGGCATCGATAAACGAACGCACGCATACTCTTGACTATCAATTGATAGACGAAGGTCAGTAGACAACTAAAGAGGGACAACTCAAAGGAACATATAACTTTTTGAGTTGTGGATGCGTAGATTAGTATGTCGAACTAGGTTCAACATAATTATTCCGGATAACCCATGCAGAAAGATTGAGCTGGCAGAGTCACAATATAGCATGGAGAACTCATCAAGAGCACTTTGGTTGTGATCGTTCAGTTCAACGAGGAACTTCTGCCATAAGTAGTTCATGGTATTTGGAAGAAGAAGATACCACGGACTTCAAGGACTATCGCAAAGGTTACTAATAACCTAAGGGAGCTAGCAATTACTATCAACATGAAGTAAGTAGGGTGAATCTCGGGTTCAAAACCCAAGGAGTAGAATACCTACTACTAAGTGGCATCACGGGATGCTTTCGAGAATAAAAGCCAGAATCATCACACTGGGACACAAAACATGGCTAGACTACTAGATGATCCCCTGAGACACCTAGGGTCATAATAATAACTCCAACATAAAGGTCGAGGCAGTAGAGTACCTCAACTCAACAATTTGTGTGATTAACCTGGCCTAAAAGACATTGAAACCAGAGGAAAAGGATTTTGCAAATGCATCAGACTGTTTAGAGACCTGGGATGACTCGGACAGCATAACGGCTATAAATCCTCAAAAGATTTGAGACATTCACAAAAATGGTGGCATAGCCACTCAGAAGCACAATACCAAGGTTCCGAGATCAACAATTAACATACGGAAGTAGTAGGAACTGAACTGAGACTTAAATCCAACAATCTTATAAGTCTACTGATTAGTAACATGTGATCCTAATAGAAAGAAGAGATAGCCTAGTTCTTAATCCCCGTAGAAGAGAAGATGATGACTCAGATCAGAAGGCCATGAGGTATAAGGAGTAAAAAGAGCCTTACGTTCCATCCCACAATCAATTCCCTTATATAACTAAAGAATTTCTAGACTCAACTTCGACCAGTTTGGCTTGGTAATCCTACAGGCAGTCAAGCTCTGATACCAACGCTGTCAGGACCCCGACTCAATGCCACATCGATCTAGCATGTAACACCTCATATCACTTTGCGGCCTCACGCACGGTATTCCCACGGGTGTCGCCTTACCTTTGCCCGGGACCGTTTGCGCCTTTTGGCACACGTATATGACAGTGTCGCTAGCATCCATATGATAAGGAGCCCGAGCTAACATGGCTAGTCGTAAACCCAAAGTGGCACCAACTTACAGGGACAGACATCCATGACCCAGCATCGAACGTGTCGATCATCAGCGAGTGAATCCAGGCTGTAGCACTGGGCTAGCAGGACTCCGATGAACCGGGCTGTAGCGGGCTAACAGGACTCCGGTATTCATCGCGTGACATTTCCCCGAAGGGACAGACACAGGAACGAAGAAGGACACATGCCGGCCAGCCTAAGTGTTCCGGAGCAGTAGCAAGCTACCATGGCTCGGTGGAAACACTAGGAGACATTTCCCGGTAAGAGAGGCTACTAAGGATAAACAACTAGATAGCCAGATCCCACACAGACCAAGCATTTCAATAACATACACACAATATGCTCGATATGTGCAAATACAACATGGCATCACAACATGACTCTACGACTCAAGTATTAATTCAATAGGCTCCGAGGAGCGAGATATTACAAACAGGGGTCTCATGACCCAACATTCAGAGCATACAAGTCAAAGCACATGCGGAAGCTTAACATGTCTGAGTATAGACAACTATAAAATGAAAAAGGCTGAGAAGCCTGACTATCTACCAGATCCTGCCGAGGGCACAAGATCGTAGCTGAGGTAACAAGCTAAACGTCGAAGTCCACGCGGTACTACTAGCGAGACCGAAGTCTCTCTGCAAAAACATAAAATAGGCAAACGTGAGCACATATGTACCCAGCAAGACTTACATCAGAACTAACTACATATGCATCATTATCAACAAAGGGATGGTGGGGGTTTAACTGCAGCAAGCCAGCTTTGACTCGGTGGCTATCCTGAACTATGACTGCAATTAACTCTTTTGAGGTGGCGCACACGAGTCCACATATTCACCATATCAATACACCACTATGGATCCGCTCCCGTCTCCCTACGAGAACGCCATCCATAGCACTCATGCTTATCTTGCGTATTTTAGAGTATCCACTTTCACTTGTCTATGAACTGATATAAGCAACCCAGAAGTCCTTTACCGCGGACACGGCTATTCGAATAGATGATGTTAACCATGTAGGGGTGTACTTCTTCACACACGCTCTCACCACTTACCGCCGTTTACACGACATGTACTCGGCAACCTTCAAGCGGAAGCCCAACGTGGGTGTCGGCCACGGCCTGCCTAAACACTCAAGTCTCTAGTCCAGGTTTATCGCCTATTCGGGTTCCATCCATGAGGAGATCCGGCCGGAGTTTCGCTCACAGCCCCAAACGATGTGAACAGGGTTCCCGAGACACCAAACGGGCGCCCGGTACACCGTGCCACGTGCCTACCGCATCACAGCCCACCCCTACGGTCAGCGCTGCGCACGGCCTCCAGCATACTACAAACACCAGAAACTACTTGCAACTCCTGGACAGAGGACAAGGGTGATTAAGAAGCCGAGAGGGTCCATTGGTTTCGGGCCCAATGCGTGGTAGTAGCTGAATCATGGATCACAAACACAGAACTCAGTTCCTGAGGACGGCTGCAATGAGACAACCCACCATGTACTCCTACATGGCCTCTCACCGCTACCTTTACCAAATCGTATTCACACACTTAGCTCACACACAGTAGGACATGTTCACACACCTCTGATTCATCCCCGATGAATCAGACCTGACACAACTCTAAGCAGTAGCAGGCATGACAAACAACCATGAATGAGTAGGCACAACAGGGCTCAAACAACTCCTACTCATGCTAGTGGGTTTCATCTATTTACTGTGGCAATGACAGGTCATGCAAAGGATAAAGGGGTTCAGCTACCGCAGCAAGTAACAGATGAATCGGTGTTGTCCTAATGTAGTAAAAGAGAGCAGGAGCGAGAGAGTGGGATTTTATCGGAATGAACAAGGGGGTTTTGCTTGCCTGGCACTTCTGAAGATAACATTGAGTCTTCATCAGTGTCAACGATCACATCATCGGTATCACGTCTATCGAGAGGGGACAAATACCGGCAACACAGAAGGGAACACAATCAATGCAATGCACAATATGATGCATGATCATGACATGGCAAAATGAATGTGTTTTGGGCTAATGCATCTAGCAACAAGTTAAATGGGGTTGGTTTGAATACAAGATTCAAATTCAAACTCCATATGTGATTATTCAAATGCCATTTAATTGATTTGTGCTAAACAGCAGCTATAAATTGTTCTAACATGCATGAAAATGGTACAGATGGATTCCTTGAATTTTTCTGATAATTTTTCATATATAAATTATTTAATTTGGAGTTACGGTTGAATTTCTATGATTTTTAGAAGTTTATACAATTTTCTGGAATTTTCTGAATAAAAATAAATCTAGAAAACATTACTGCGTCATCCTGACGTCATGATGACGTCAGCAGGTCAACGTGGCACAGTCCGGTCAAACCCTGACCTGTGGGTCCCGAGTGTCAGTGTCTAACTAAACTAACCTAGCTTAGTTAATACTAACCTAACTTAATTAGCCGGGCGGGGCCCGCATGTCAGTGAGAGAGAGGGGGTCAAACCGGCCAGTGGGGTCAAACCCAGGTCAAACTCGCCGGAGTTGACCCGAGGCTCGTCGCCGGCGAGGCCAGGGACGGCGGAGAGCGTCAGGATTCGCCCTCCGATGACCAAAAGAGCGGCAGAGGGGCTCTACGGGATGCCCAGGCTCGCGCGCATCTAACAGGGCAAACGGGAGAAGCTAGGGTGGCCGGAGGCGACGGCAATCATGACGACGGCGGCGGCCGGAGTTCGGGTGAGGCGCGAGCGGTGGCTACGGTACACAACAGGAGCAATAGACTAGGGTTTTGGGATCCTGGCGTGGTGCTGAGCACGGTGGTGTGCTTGGAGGTGACGCGCGTGAGCTCTAGCCACGGCGACCTCGTGGCCGGCGGCAATGGCTCTCGGGCTCGGCGGAGACGATGGATACGGCACGAAATCGAGCGAAAAGACGGAGGGGAAACGAAGAGGAGCTCACGTCGAGTCTGCAGGGGTGGTCAGTGGGCTCGAGGAGGCTGCGAGGCGAGCGCGGGGTCGCCGGCGATCTCGGGGGCCGGAGCTTGAAGGCGATGAGGAAGGCGATGATGCAGTGCCTCCGGCGTAGCTTGGCTCTACGTAGGTGATGAGGACGACGCTGCGGTCCTTCTGGATTGGTCGGCGAGGCGAGTGGTGGTCGGTGGCCGTGGCTATGGCGAGCGGCGGCGACGGCGGCTCTCGGTCATGGGGGGGGGGAAGCAGAGGAGCGAGGGGGAGGGAGGTCCAGAGAGCGAGGAAGAAGTGAGAGGGGGTCGGGGAGGCGCGTGGCGTCACCGGGGCGTCGAGGAGGAGCCAGGCAGGCTGGGAGGGAGGAGGTGGCCGGGGCGCGTGGCCGCGCGTGCCACCGAGCAGCTTCGGGGCGAGGGGGAGGAAGACGACCGGGGGAGAAGCGGCGGTGGGCTGGGCCGCTGGAGGAGCTGGGCCAGGTGGGCTGAGAGGTGAGCGCCAGGTAAGTTTTCTCTCTCCCTCTTTTATTTCTATTTAATTCTGTTTTCTATTTTCTGTAGTTTGTTTGGATTTAGTTTTAGACACTAAATCATTTTTATTGCTTCTGATATTTATGGTAGGGACTAGTAGGATTATTCCAAAGCCCTTCATCAAAGATCAGAATTATTGGACATATATTAATTAATTAAGAAATATATATCCAATACAAATAGCTGTTTATTTAATTCAAAGGCCCAAAATAATTAACTCTGAGATACCAAAAATATTGTTTTGAGTTTTACCTCTTTGCAATATTTTCAGAGACTAAGAGGAACATTTTCTTGGACTTCTTTGAGAAGATTTTAATGTTGATCATTTTTAGAAGGTTTCTGAGGCTTTGAAAATCCCTCAATTCAAATTTCATTTGAATTAAAACATGATGCTCACATGAGGGTCTAGCCTGGTGCATAACAGGACCAGGGATGTGACAAGTACACTCATCCTGGCTAAAGTCGGTCCTCGCCTGCCAAAGACTCTGAAGGTGACGCCGGCTTGGGCTCCATGATGACCTCCATCCTGCCGTTCTGCTGGTCTTGGTCTTGTTGCACCGAAATGGTTGCCTTTGCTTGATACTCTTGCCTGCACTTGCCCCCTTTGCACCAAAGAGGAAACAAGGACTCTGCGCAGGCTGGCGCCCGCCTGGTGCCCGCCTGGCTTCAGTCGTCATGGCTTGCGTCACGGGCACCTCGTGAGGTACCCCGCCTTGATCTCTCCACCTCCTCGCGAGCCAGCCTGATGACGCTGTGCCTGAGGAAGCCTCCTGTCATCCGCCCCGCGAGGCTTGGCCCCTCGCGAGGGTCTTGAACATGTGTTGATGAAGATGGGCCGTACTGGGCCACTCCCTGAGCCACGCCGCAGGCCGCAGGCAGGCAAGTCTGGGTACCCCCATTCCCAGAACGCCGACAGGATCCTCTTCCGTCATCCTATGGAAGGGCCATCCACGTCACTCACACTTGTCTTGTGGCTTTTAGTAGTTTCCATTTACTTATCTATGAACTGTATAGCCAAGCAAGTAGTTCTTTACCGCGGACGCGGCTATTCAAATAGGTGATGTTAACCCTACAGGGGTGTACTTATTCACACACGCGTCCACCACTTATCGTCATTTACACGTCATGTACTTGGCAACCTTCAAGCGGAAGCCCAACGAGGGTGTCAGCCACGGCCTGACAAAGCACTCAAGTCCCTAGTCCATGTTTATCGCCTATTCAGGTTCCATCCGCAGGGAGTCCGGCCGAGGTTTCCACATACGGCCCCGAACAATCTATGCAGGGTTCCCGAGACACCAAATGGGCGCCCGGTACATCATGCCATGTACCTACCGCATCACAGCCCACCCTGAGGGTCAGCGCTACGCACGACCTCCAGTATACTACAAACACCAGAAATTACTTGCAACTCCTGGATAGAGGACAAGGGCGGTTAATAAGCCGAGAGGGTTAATTAAGGATCCCAATGCATTGTAGTAGCTGATCTTAAATCACACACACAGATCTCAGTTCTTATGGACGGTTCCAATTAAACAACCCACCATGTACTCCTACATGGCCTCTCATCGATACCTTTAGCAAATCGTGTTCAACACTTCACTATCATCACCGACATAATCATTTCACTCTAGCCCATAACCCAGATGAACAAGACCTGACACAACTCTAAGCATAGCAGGCATAGCAAGGTAGGAAATACAGACATGGCTCAATCAACTCCTACACATGCTAGTGGGTTTCATATAGTTACCATGGCAATGACAGGTCATGCAGAGGAAATGGGTTCAACTATCGCAGCACACATCAGTTTGAAATGTTGTTGTCTTAAATGCAGTAAATGAGAGTAGGAGCGAGAACATGGGATTTTATTGATATGATCAAATAGTGGTTGCTTGCCTGGTAGATCGGTACACGGGTTCTGTCCTTTGGTCAGATACTCATGGTAGTCCTTAGGAGCAGAACCTACCTCACAGAACCATACCGGTAACACAGTCAATAAACAACAATATGCAACAATATGATGCATGCATATGACATGGCAAAATGAGTGTGTTGGGCTAATGCAATAACAACCAGATGGGTTTGAGCCATTTTGAACCAAAGGTTCAACCCCAAACTCATCTTATGAACTTAAATAGTGCTTTACGATGTTTTGCACTAAATATCATTGTTAAGTTGTTTAAACATGCATAAAACCAGTACAGATGGATAGATTGGATTTTTATGATCATTTTTCATATATAAATCTTTGCATTTGGAGTTACAGATTAATTTCTATGATTTTTTGAAGTTAGCACTAATTTCTAGAATTTCCCAAATAAGAATAAATCCAGAAAAAGCACTACTGCATCAACACTATGTCAGCATGTCAATTGTGCGGTCCAGGTCAAACCTGACCAGTGGGACCCACTGGTCAGTGTCACAGTTAGTTTACTAACTAATTACAGTTAGATTAGTTGCTAACCTAGGTTTAACCAGGGGTGGGGCCCACATGTCAGTGACCCAGGGGGTCAAATCCCTGGTCAACTAGGTCAAATAGCCGGCATTTAGCCGCCGGCGATGACCAGACGCGGCGGGGGATGCGG
>NC_041393.1:157878064-158037944 GCF_002162155.2 Triticum dicoccoides | reverse complement strand
GGGGTCGCCGGAAACGACACCGACGGCGAGCTTGGCGGCTGCCAGAGTTCGGGCGAGCTTGAAATCGATGCTAAGGTGATCGTGGGGGCGCAGGGCTCGCTCCTATAAGGACTACGCGGTGCGGTGAGTCTGTTGGACATGGTGGTGAGGCCGTTGCATGGACCGAGCCACATTGGCGTCGAGCTTAGGCTGTGGCGCGTGCGGGTGTGCTCGGCATTGTTGAGGAAATCGTTAACTGGCAGCTGCTCAGTTGGCTAGCGAGTAGGGGATTAATAGGCTAATCGGCAAGTTATCGGCCATTTAATCAATTAATCCGTCGATTTATCGGTTTATCGTTTACTCGACGACCCTACGAGTAGGGATTAATCGGCAAGTTAACTGGTTAATTGGATGAATTCTTGAACAGGGGTGCTCGGTGCGGTCGCTACGGTGCGTTACAGCGAGAATGGAGAGGGGGAGGAGAGGCAGAAGCTCACAGCGGTTATGGCGAGCTAGGCAGCCGGGTCGGAGACGAGCTAGAGCGAGCGAGGTGGCGAAGTGGATCTCCGATGATGGCGAGGTAGAGTGAGGTCGGTGCAGTGGCTCCAGGGCAAACGAGCGCTCAGGGCTCGATCTGCTCGACGAAGCGGATGGTGGTGGAGCTTCTGGACACGGCGGGGCAACGAGGAGGCGACGGTGGCCTCGGTTATGACGGCGGTACGGCTCCGGCGGCGTCAGCCATGGTGGGGAGAAAGCAAGAGAGAGGCGCAGTGGGGCGAATGAGGTGTTGGGGAGGTCAGGGCAACGAGCAGGAGTTCATCCACGCGTCCAGCGGCTCGGCGGCAAGCAGGTGGAGGCGTGGCGAGCTCGGGCACGCCGACACTCACCTCCCTACCTGCCTGGCGGGAGGAAGCAGCTGACTGGCATGGGCCAGCACAGTGCTGGGCCGCCATGTGGGCTGCCAGGTGAGGTTGGCCAGGTAAGTTCGTTTCCTTTTTATTTTCTGTTTTTATTTCTTTCTCTACTTTGGGGTTTTATTAAAAATACCAAAACTATATCAAAAATCATGAAACTGGTCAAGGCCATTGTTTGGATTATTTCCAGCAGTAAACATTTTAGTTCATGATTATTTGGACATATAAAATATTATATAGCATTTAAATGCCCAAATGCAAATAGAATATGATTTAATTCAGTGACCCAATGCTGTCCTAGAAAAGTGTGCACCATTTTTGTTAGAGGTTCTAAACCAAGGCAAAGATGAGGAACATTTTTGAAGGGCATTTTAGGTTCATTGAAAAAGTATTTTAGTAACCCTAGTTGGATTAAGTGGTGCTGGGGGTTTCTGTCATCCCCATTTCAACTTTCTGGGAAAAATAAACATGATGCAATCACTCTAATGCATGCAGTGACTAGGGTTGTGAAAAAACGCTTCCACTTATGGTCTACGAGGGTATGTAGACACACTCTCCCCTCTCATTGTTATGCATCTCCTTGATTGATCTTGCATGTACGTACATTTTTTTTGTTTTCCATGCAACATTTTCCAACAGTGGCATCTGAGCCAGGTCTATGCGTAGATGATATGCACGAGTAGAACACAAAGAGTTGTGGCTGGTGATAGTCATACTGCTTACCACAAACGTCTTATTTTGATTCGGCAGTATTGTGGGATGAAGCAACCCAGACCAACCTTACATGTGCACGTACATGAGATCAGTTCCACCGATAGACATGCAACTTGTTTTGCATAAAGGTGGCTTGCGGGTGTCTGTTTCTCCTACTTTAGTTGAATCGAATTTGTCTATGGCCGGTCCTAGAAGAAGGTTAAAACAGAAAACTTGATAAATCACCATTGTGGTTTTTGCCGTAGGTAAGAATGGTTCTTGCTAGAAGCCCATAGCAGCCACGTAAAACTTGCAACAACAAAGTAGAGGATGTCTAAGGGCATGTTGTCATGTGATATGGTCAAGACATGATGTGATATACGTTGTTGTATGAGATGATCATGTTTTGTAATATCGACAACCGGCATGAGCCTTAGGGTTGTCTCTTGATTATTATATGAAATGCAAATCGCCATGTAATTTCTTTACTTTATCGCTATGCATTAGCAATAGTTGTAGAAGCAATAGTTGGAGAGACGACCCCGACGCAACGATGGAGATCAAGGTGTCCAGCGGTGATGATGGAGATCATGACGATGCTTTGGAGATGGAGATCAAAAGCACAAGATGATGATGGCCATATCATGTCACATAGTTTGATTACATGTGATGTTTATCCTTTGTGCATCTTATTTTGCTTACTGTGTCGGTAGCATTATAAGATGATCCCTTCACTAAATTTCAAGATAAAAGTGTTCTTCCCAAGTATGCACCGTTGCTAAATTTCGTCGTTTCGAAGCACCTCATGATGATGGGTTGTGATAGACTCTACGTTCACATACATAGGGTGTAAGACAGTTTTGCACACGCATAATACTTGGGTTAAACTTGACGATCCTAGCATGTACAAACATGCTCTCGGAACACTGGACACCGAAAGGTCGAATGTGAGTCATATAGTAGATATGATCAACATAGAGATGTTCACCATTGATGACTACCCCATCTCGCCTGATGATCAAACATGGTTTAGATCATGTATCACTTAAATAACTTGAGGGATGTTTATTTAAGTGGGAGTTCATTAGTAATTTGGTTAATTGAACTTAATTTATCATGAACTTAGTCTTATAGTTTTGCATATCTATGTTGTAGATCAATGGCCCGAGCTACCGTTCCCCCGAATTTTAATGCATTCCTAGAGAAAGCTAAGTTGAAAGATTATGGTAGAAACTGCATGAACTGGGTCCATAACTTGAGGAGTATCCTCATTCTTGCACAGAAGAATTATGTCCTTGATGCACCGCTAGGTGACAGACCAGCTGTAGGAGCTAACGCAGATGTTATGAACGTCTAGCAAGCTCAATCTGATGACTACTCAATAGTTCAGTGTTCCATGTTTTACGGCTTAGAACCGGAACTTCAAAGACGTTTTTAATTTCATGGAGCATATGAGATGTTCCAAGAGTTGAAGTTAATATATAAAGCATATGCCCGGGTTGAGAGATACGAAGTCTCCAACAAGTTCTATAGCTGTAAGATGGAGGAGATCAGTTCTGTCAGTGAACATATACTCAAAATGTCTGGGTATCATAATCACTTGACTCAGCTAGAAGTTGTTCTTCCAGATGATAGTGTTATTGACAGAGTTTTTCAGTCACTACCAACACGCTACAAAGGCTTCATGATGAACTATGATATGCAAGCGATGAACAAAATGATTCCTGTACTCTTCGCAATGCTTAAGGCCGCGGGAGGTAGAAATCAAGAAGGAGCATTAACGTTGATGGTTAACAAGACCACTAGTTTCAAGAAAAGGGGCATGGGAAAGAAAGGGAACTTCAAAAAGAATGACAAGCAAGTTGCCACTCCCGGGAAGAAGCCCAAAGCTGGACCCAATCCTGAAACTGGGTGCTTCTACTTCAAAGAAAGTGGTCGCCAGAAGCGGAATTGCTCGAAGTATTTGGCGGGTAAGAAGGATGGCAAAGTGAACAAAGGTATATTTGATATACATGTTATTGGTGTGTTCCTTACTAATGCTCGTAGTAGCACCTGGATATTTGATACTGGTTCGGTTGCTCATATTTGTAACTCGAAACAGGAGCTGCGAAATAAAGGAAGATTGGCTAAGGATGAGGTGACGATGCGCGTCGGGAATGGTTTCAAGGTCGATGTGATCGCTGTCGGCACACTACCTCTACATCTACCTTCAGGATTAGTTTTAGACCTCAATAATTTTGAGACAATTATATCTGCCAGCTTTGAGCATGAACATTATATCTGTATCTTGTTTATTGTGAGACAATTATTCATTTAAGTCGGAGAATAATGGTTGTTCTATTTATATGAATAATATCTTTTATGGTCATGCACCCTTGATGAATGGTCCGTTCTTGTTGAATCTCGATTGTTGTGATACACATACTCGTAATATTGATGCCAAAAGATGAAAAGTTGATAATGATAGTGCAACATATTTGTGGCACTGCCGTTTAGGTCATATTGGTGTAAAGCGCATGAAGAAACTCCATGCAGATGGGATTTTGGAATCACTTGATTATGAATCATTTGATACTTGCGAACCAAGCCTCATGGGCAAGATGACTAAAACTCCGTTCTCCGGAACAATGGAGCAAGCTAATGACTTATTGGAAATAATACATACCGATGTATGCGGTCCGATGAGTGTTGAAGCACGCGGCGGGTATCATTATTTTCTGACCTTCATAGATGATTTGAGTAGGTATGGGTATATCTACTTGATGAAGCACAAGTCTAAAACATTTGAAAAGTTCAAAGAATTTCAGAGTGAAGTAGAGAATCATCGTAAGAAGAAAATAAAGTTTCTACGATCTGATCGCGGAGGCGGATATTTGAGTTACGAGTTTGGCCTTCATTTAAAACAATCTGGAACTGTTTCACAACTCATGCCACCTGGAACACGACAACTTAATTGTGTGTCCGAACATCGTAACCATACTTTATTAGATATGGTGCATTTTATGATGTCTCTTACCGACTTACCACTATCACTACAAAAAAACACCACTTCCGGGATGATACGTGTTTGTCACAGTAGGTCACTTTTTCTGCCATGCATGTACATCCATGATGATTTTATGACAGAATCAAGATAGTCATACCTATGCTATCCTAGAAGTGTTCCATGCCAATACCAAATTTACATCACGGAAGTGTCCACTTCCATGACGATAAATGGTGCGTCATGGAAGTTTTTTCATCAAGGGTAACCGACACGTGGCATCCACCGTAACGGGTCACTGTTAAGCTATCGGGTTCCGGTTTGGATCCGATAACCCGTTAACAGCCCCGACCAATGGGGATTTTCCACGTGTAAATTATCATTCGCCAGAGGATCCACGTGTCGGCTCCGCATCGAAACAGATGTTAACCGCGCAATGGATAGGATGCGCCTATGATACGTTGACACGTTGCAAGTCCCAAGAGAGGCCCATTCAGGTCAAAAGGCCGGCTCATTTGACTTGGTCAAAAGGAAGTGTGCCTGCCCATAGAAAGCCTGTAAATGACATGTTCGCATATAGCCCATTTATAGCCCGCTAATTCACGGCCTGTTATGACCTATCTGAATTAGGCCTAGTAACGTTATTTAGGCCATCCAATATGATTTTTTCCCGTTTTAACTTTTGGCCCATGTATGGCCATTGACGCCTTCAGCCCATATGAGGCCCTTTGTAATTGTGGGCCCATTAAAGGCCCGTAGTGAAATTGCCCCGAAATAAACAATGTATCGCTTTATGCCCATTAACGGTCCATTATTTCATTGGGCCATTTCCAGCCTGTGTTACCTTTTAGTCTTCTAAGGGTCCATTTGTTCTTGGGCTCATTTCCAGCATTCTATTACTTACAGTCCGTTACTGGTCTGTTCCACTTGTGGGCCAAATTCAGCCCTTGGTTACAGTCGGCCCGTTTGTGGCCCGTTAACCCGTTGACCTATTTCCAAAACGTCACCAAATATGGCCCATTAACGACCCGTTATGCATGTCAATACAATTAAGCCCGTTATACATATATCGGCCTATTAACGGTCCGTTATGGTCTGGCCATAAACAGACAATTTCCATTCTAGCCCATTTATGGCCTATTGGGGCCCATGTTTGACCAATTGATCGTACGGCCCGTAAAAGGCCCAATGATTATACACCCCTTAGAAGGACCATGGATCCTATGACCCATAGGACTCCCACGGTCACTACGACAAATAGCAGGACCATGGTTACAATGGTCAGTATGTTGCCCATGGTTATTGTGGAGCTAAAATGCAGTGACTACAACCAATCAAATAAACAAGATAGTACGGAAATAAGTAAGCAAGCAAATTACGCTAAGCTATTACGGTTATTATACATATTACATCCACTGGGAATCAAAGTTTGCCACTAGTGCAAATATAGGGAACAAAGCAGCATATTACATACACTAGGTCTAAATTGGCCACCGGTGCAAATAAACGCGGCAGCAGAACAAGCCAGAACTGAAACCACTTCAGAAGAGCTCAAGAATCGATATCATGCATACCCACCATGCTGGCGAGAAGCTTATCAAGCTTATTAGTTTTCTCTTGTTTGGCGCTAAAATCCTCCAGCACTCGTTGTTGCACCAGAAAGTATGCATCTGAATTCTGCATGGAGATATGCCGAAGTGATTCATGTTGGAGATATGCCCTAGAGGCAATCATGTATGATGATATTTCCTTTGTGCTTATGAATAAATATAGTCCTTGGACATTATCAATGATGTGTATCAGCAAGTACATGACTTGTTTGTGGGACTATGCATCATATGATGATTGTCCTAAAAGGTTCCTAGTCGAAAGGGTTGTCTGGACGTGCAACCGACTAGACTAGCATATGACCCGGTCGATGGCTTGGTCTCACTAGCCATCGAGCATTGGATGCTAACCGGATAATATGGACTCGGAAGGATCTGGTCGGATTCTACATAGTCGGATTCGAGTCGAGATAAGGTCCGAGCCGGACAGACCCAACTATGATACGTAGCGATATGTCATTTGTGAGTCTCTAGTACAACATGCGTTCTATGTCCTAAGACCTGAGCTGGTGCATGTACTCAGGATGGTGACAGACCTGCTTTGGGCCGACCAAACGCTACTCCATGAATGGGTAGTTACAAAGGTAGGTTTCGGGCTTGTCTAGACCCATGCTGTGAGACATGGTCGAGCAAGATGGGATTTGCCCCTCTGATTAGGAGAGATATACTTTGGGCCCCTCGTGTGATCCGACTAGGATAAGCCCGATGGCTCCTCTGTGTGATCCGACATTGGTGCTTTCATTGAGAGTTCCTCTGTGTCGTCACCTATAGGCCCGATGGCTCCTTCTATCATCGACAACGACGTGGTCCAGGGTGAGACTTTCCTCCCCGGACAGATCTTCGTATTCGGCGGCTTTGCACTGCGGGCCAATTCGCTTGGCCATCTGGAGCAGATCTAAAGCTACGCCCCTGGCCATCAAGTCAGATTTGGAAGTTTGAACTATACGGCCGACATCCGCGAAGACTTGATCTTCGACGGGTTCAAGCCGCAGCCAGGCGCGCCGCACTGTCATGATGGGCATGATCTAACTCTGCTGTCGGACAGTGCCCTGGAGGCCGCACAAGTGTCCGCTCTGACCCTTAGCTCGGAGCTGACTGCGCCAATCGAGGATGGGTGGCTAGACACCGCCTCGGGGGCTGCTACCTCTACGGCGATAGAGCCGAACACCAACCCTGTCCTTCTCAAAGCCCGTGACTCCGAGGTGCCGGACTCCTCTCCGGACTCCGAACCTCCCGCGCCCCTGCCAATCGAATCCGATTGGGCACCGATCGTGGAGTTCACTACCGCAGACATCTTTCGGCACTCGCCCTTTGGCGACATCCTGAATTCACTAAAGTCTCTCTCTTTATCAGGAGAGCCCTGGCCGGACTATGGTCAGGAAGGTTGGGATGCGGACGACGAAGAAATTCAACACCCACCCACCACCCACTTTGTAGCCACTGTCGATGATTTAACTGACATGCTCGACTTTGACTCCGAAGATATCGATGGTATGGACGACGATGCAGGAGACGATCAAGAACCAGCGCCTACAGGGCATTGGAAGGCCACCCCGTCATACGACATATACATGGTGGACATCCCAAAGGATGGGAAAGGCGATGGAACAACGGAGGATGACCCCTCCAAGAAACAGCCTAAGCGCCGGCGTCAGCGGCGCCGCTCTAAATCCCGCCACAGCAAAAATGGAGATTCCGGCACCGGAGACAATAACACCCCGGACAGTGCTGAAGACAACCCCCTCTAGCAGGACTCAGTGCAGGAGGATGGAGAAGCCAGCCCTGATGAGAGAGCGGCAGACAGAGAGGTAGAGGACGATAATTATATGCCTCCCTCCGAAGACGAGGCAAGCCTCGATGGCGACGAATTTGTCGTGCCTGAGGATCCCGTCAAACAAGAGCGTTTCAAACGCAGGCTTATGGCCACGGCAAGCAGCCTCAAGAAAAAGCAGCAACAGCTTAGAGCTGACCAAGACTTGCTAGCCGACAGATGGACTGAAGTCCTTGCGGCCGAAGAGTATGAACTCAAACGCCCCTCCAAAAGCTACCCAAAATGCAAGCTGCTACCCCGATTAGAGGAGGAAGCACATAAACCAACATCACCAGCGCACAATACGGCCGACCAGCCACCTCGTGGCCGCGAGAGAGAGGCCTCTAGGCCCTCCACTAAAGCCGCACCCCGGCGTCGCCCGAAAAGTACAAAGCCACGGGGGAATGCGCCGGACTTACGAGACATATTGGAGGATAAGGCAAGATAAACAAGATCGATCTACGGATCGTGTGGGCGCCCCACGATATGTGAAGACAACCGTCATGCCGGATACAGCAATTCCGGCCGGGCCGAACACAGTAGACAAAGCTTGTTTGAGCTACGTCGTAATATAGCACAATACAGAGGCGCCGCACACCCACTATGCTTCACAGACGAAGTAATGGATCATCAAATCCCTGAGGGTTTCAAACCCGTAAACATTGAATGATACGACGGCACAACAGATCCTGCGGTTTGGATCAAGGACTATCTCCTTCACATCCACATGGCCCGCGGTGATGATCTACACGCCATCAAATACCTCCCACTCAAGCTTAAAGGACCAGCTCGGCATTGGCTCAACAGCTTGCCAGCAGAATCAATTGGGTGTTGGGAAGACCTGGAAGCCACATTCCTTGATAACTTCCATGGCACATATGTGCGACCACCAGATGCCAATGACCTCAGCCACATAATTCAGCAGCCAGATGAATCAGCCAGACAATTCTGGACACGGTTCTTAACCAAGAAAAATCAAATCGTCGATTGTCCGATGCAGAGGCCCTTGCACCTTCAAACATAACATCCGCGACGAGTGGCTTGCCCGGCACCTAGGACAGGAAAAGCCGAAATCCATGGCAGCCCTCACATCACTCATGACCCGCTTCTATGCAGGAGAGGACAGCTGGCTAGCTCGCAGTAACAACCTGACCAAAAACCCTGGTAGTTTGGATACCAAGGACAGCAACGTCAAGTCGCGTCGCAATAAGCACAAGCGCCGCATTGACGGCGATAACACTGAATATACGGTAGTCAACACCGGATTCAGAGGCTCTAAACCCGGTCAGCGAAAAAAGCCATTTAAAAGAACTACTCCGGGCCCGTCCAATTTGGACCGAATACTCGATCGCTCGTGCCAGATACACGGCACCCCCGAAAAGCCAGCCAATCACACCAACAGGGATTGTTGGGTGTTTAAGTAGGCAGGCAAGTTAATTGCCGAAAATAATGACAAGAGGCTGCATAGCGATGACCAGGAGGAGACCCTGCCTCCGAACAATAGAGGACAGAAGGGTTTCCCCCCACAAGTGCGGACGGTGAACATGATATACGCAACCCACATACCCAAAAGGGAGCGGAAGCGTGCACTCAGGGACGTATATGCGATGGAGCCAGTCGCCCCAAAGTTCAATCCATGGTCCTCATGCCCGATCACTTTTGATCGAAGGGACCACCCCACTAGCATCCGCCATGGCGGATTCGCCGCATTGGTTCTAGACCCAATTGTCGACGGATTTCACCTCACTAGAGTCCTGATGGACGGTGGCAGCAGCCTGAACCTGCTTTATCAGGATACAGTGTGCAAAATGGGCATAGACCCCTCAAGGATCAAACCCACAAAAACGACCTTTAAAGGCGTCATACCAGGTGTAGAGGCCAACTGTACAGGCTCAGTTACACTTGAAGTGGTCTTCGGATCCCCGGATAACTTCCGAAGCGAGGAGTTAATCTTCGACATAGTCCCGTTCCGCAGCGGCTATCATGCACTGCTCGGACGCAACCGCATTTGCAAAGTTCAATGCGGTGCTGCACTACGCATACCTCAAGATCAAGATGCCAGGCCCTCGAGGAGTCATTACGGTCAACGGAAACACCGAACGCTCTCTCCGAACGGAGGAGCATACAGCGGCTCTCGCGGCAGAAGTACAAAGCAGCCTCTTAAGGCAATTCTTGAGTCCGGCTGTTAAGCGGCCGGACACCGCCAAGCGCGCCCGGAGTAACCTACAACAAGACCGCCTGGCACGTTCCGAGCACGCGTAGCAATGCAGCCCCAACCCCAGCCCTCGCGAAATCGCGAGACCAGTACTACGCATACATAACTACGCTCTGGAGATACCATGGGCATAGGGGTAGGGGCACGACCACGGCATGCCCGAAAAGCGGCTCAACCGCACCAGGGGGCTCCCAATTGTGTCATTCTTCTTTCTCTTATTCGAAGGACTTTGTTCTCCAGAAGCCCTGTCCGGCAGTAGACTTGCCGAACTCACGATGCAACAGCCAGGGAAGCACAAAAGCTACGTCGAATATTCAGGTGGTCTCTATCACTAGCATTATACCTGTTTCACATACAATCCCACGGCCTACCCCTGGAGGGGGACATGTTAAATAGTCCCATCCCTTGCTTATCGCACTATCTGTATCGTTCTGCTTTCATTGCAGTATTTTTTGAATAAACAATGCATCGCTTTTTGCCTATCATTGCATTCCTTTTTCTATCTATATATGTTCACTTATGACATGTTGCACCCGTACGCTTTGGTACGGCCAAATACACCAGGGGCTTAAGTTCTCCAAAGTATGGTGTGATAAGTCCGAACACTTTCACAAGTGCGGTACCTCGAACTTATAGCATTATATGCATCGGCTCCGAATCATGTCTTGGGTCAATAGTTGGGTTTGCCCGGCTCCCATGTTTTGGTACCTTACGTTCCGCTATATCGGCTAGGGTAGCGCTGGGAGAACCACTGCGATTGTGCCCCAGTTGAGCTGGGTTGAGCACCTCAGTGGAGAAAGCTAAAACTGACCGTCATGATGGGGCGAGAGCCGGTCGCTTTTCGAGAGGTTTTTTCGAGTCCCTAAAGACTTACGCCGCTTAGAGCGAGGAGCCGGCTTTGTCCGGCCCAGGCGTGGATAGCGCCCCGAATTCGGCCTTCCGAACACTAGGGGCTTCGCCGAAATTTAAAATTATAGAATTCTATGGCTAAGTGGAAGTGTTCAAGCATTATAAGTCCGGTTGCCTTGTTCGTCGTGTTGAGCGCCTCCCTCGAAGGACCCAAAAATTGGAAAAAGAGCGCTCAAGTTTATCCTGAACACCCCAGCACTCGTGGCATGGGGGCTGAAGCCAACGACTTGCCATCTATCAAATTTGATAAACGGCCGCACAGAAGGTAATATTTTAAATTAACAAGCGTTGCTTAGCACATATGAACAAAGTTTCCAGCGCACAGGATAACAAAATGCGAGTCTACTAAAAAATTACATCTTTGGAGCATTCACCCATTATAAGGCAGGCACCCTTCAGGACACCCTTATAGTACATCTCGGGTGTGCGATACTCCTTGCCTGGCGGTGGCGCGTCCGTCACAAGCTTCTCGGCGTCCATCTTGCCCCAGTGCACTTTAGCACGGGCAAGGGCCCGACGGGCACCTTCAATGCAGACGGAGTGCTTGATGACTTCAACCCATGGACAAGCGTCCACCAGCCGTCGCACCTGACCGAAGTAGCTCCTAGGCATGGCTTCTTTTGGCCACAGCTGAACTATGAGGCCCTTCATGGCCTGTTCGTCCACCTTGTGGAGCTCGACCAGCTGCTTCAGCTGGTCGCTTAGGGGCACCAGATGTCTGGCCTTAGCATACTGAGACCAGAACACCTTTTCCATGGAGCTCCCCTCCTCGGCTCTATAGAATGCGGCAGCATCGAACACGCTATGGGGCAGATCTGTGAACGCTCCTGGAGAGCTCCTAATTCGGGTAAGTAACAAGTAATTCACTTTTACATGCTTGCTTTGCATGAAGAATGCCTAACCCGCCGCTCTCTTCTTTACTGCCTCAATTTCCTGGAGGGCTTTTTGGGCTTCGGCCTTAGCGGCTTTGGCACTTTCAAGAGCCGAGGCGAGCTCGGACTCTCGAGTCTTCGAGTCACGCTCCAAACTCTCGTGTTTTTCAACGAGAGCCTGGAGCTCTTGCCGCACCTCCGCCACCCGCGCCTCCTGCTTCTCTCGCTCAGCGCGCTCCGCGGCCGCATTGTGTTTGTCCTCAGACACCGCTTCCTTCAGGGTCGCCACCTCGTTCATGGCCCCTGCAATACCCGCGTTATTCCTGTCATTTTTTGCAACCAAATCCTTTCTATAAGGTACTACTTTAATAAGGTATTACTTACCTTCCTTGCCCTCGAGCTGCTTCTTGGCACGTTCGAGCTCATTCTCGGACCGCTCGAGGCTTTGCTTCAATGCATTGACCTGCGCAGTCAGTGCGGCAGAGGTCAGCAGCGCAACCTGCATTCCCATATTGACATATTTGCGTTAGACTCCTGCGTATATCTTTTTAGATCCTCAGTTCGGCTTTTCTTTCCGAACACCAAACTGAGCATCAGAGGCTACTGTCTATGCGATACTATTTTTACATATCTTAAATTACTTACCTCAAAGCCTGTTAGAAGGCTGGTACAGGCTTCAGTCAGCCTGCTCTTGGCGGACTGAACTTTCTGGATCACCGCACTCATAACAGTGCGGTGCTCCTCCTCGATGGACGCGCCGTTGAGCGCCTCCAGCAAATTATCCGGCGCCTCCGGTTGGATGGAGGCCACCGGCATTGCAATCTCGCCCTTCTTACGAAGGGACCGCCCGCCGGACTTCGGAACCACTGCAGGTTCCGGTACGGAGTCCGGCACAGGGCCGGACTTAGAGCCCTCGGGGGTTCCGCCCTCTTTTCGCCCAGAGTCCAGGAGGTCGCCTTGCGGCGCCTCCAGGACCACCTCCTCCTGGCTAGGCCCCTTCTGGGACCCCACCTCGGCGTCGTCTACATCACGGGGGGGGGAGGGGGAGGAGGCGGTCGGAAGTGAAGTGCTATTCACATCCGACGAACCCAGGGACCCGATCGACGAAGCGGGAAGATCATCCTTGGGCGGGCTATATGGTTGTATTCGGCGTTAGAAGACGCTATGCGACGAAAAAAAATCATGAGTTATTCTGGAATCCAGACACTTACGATCTCGCCAGGGGCTTGGCCGTCGAAGGCCACGCCTCTTCGCTGTCGTCGGCGTTGATGGAACAGTTCGGAGGAAGGGTCCTTCCCTTCTTGGATCCTCCGGCCTCCCTAGTCGGGGAGGCCTTCCTTTTCTTCTCTCCCCCCGCTTGGGGAGAAGCCTCCTTTTTCTCCTCCTCGTCTTCGCGGGAGGAGTCTGCCTCGGAGTCATCGGACGATGAGTCCGATAACACCTGGCGCCGGGAACTCCTCTGAGTTCCCATGGCCTTCTTCTTGGCCTTCTTCCCCGGCACCACGTAAAGCGCCGGAACCAGCAGCCCCGTTAATCGGGCGTCCGCTGGGTCTTCTGACAAGGGAACCAGACAGTTAACCCGCCCGGACGTCTTCTGCAAGGCCTGTTAAAGGTAAAGGGAATTTAGATCCCACATAGAGTCAAACTATGGAAAACAAGTGTCCCGTAAAGGGTAAAATAGCTTACCTCGTCGGCTTGACGCTGCGAGCTGAATCCGTGATCTTCGGTAGCGGATGCAGGAGCCTCGTCGCCCTTGAACAGCACCTTCCAGGCATCTTCGTACGTAGTGTCGAGGAGCCTACTCAAGGTCTGGTGTTGTGCCGGATCAAACTCCCACAAGTTGAAATCCCGTTGTTGGCATGGGAGAATCCGGCTGATGAGCATCACCTAGACTACGTTGACAAGCTTGAGCTTCTTGTTCACCAGGGTTTGGACTCAGGTTTGGAGTCCGGTCAGCTCTTCCAAATCACCCCATTTCAGGCCCTTCTCTTTCCAGGAGGTGAGCCGTGAGGGGATGCCAGATCTGAATTCGGGGGCCGCTGCCCATTCAGGGTCACGCGGCTCGGTGCTGTAGAACCACCCCGATTGCCACCCTTTGATGGTCTCCACGAAGGCGCCCTCGAGCCATGTGACATTGGGCATCTTGCCCACCATGGCGCCTCCGCACACCGCTTGGCGGCCGCCCACTACCTTCGGCTTGACATTAAAAGTCTTTAGCCACAAGCCGAAGTGGGGCTGGATGCAGAGGAAGGCCTCGCACACGATGATGAACGCCGAGATGTTGAGGATGAAATTCGGGGCCAGATCGTGGAAATCCAGGCCGTAGTAGAACATGAGCCCCCGGACAAATGGGTGGAGTGGGAAGCCCAGTCCGCGGAGGAAATGGGGAAGGAACACCACCCTCTCATGGGGCCCGGGGGTGGGGACGAGCTGCCCCTCATCGGGGAGCCAATGCGCGATGTCGCTGGACAAGTATCCGGCCTTTCACAGCCTCTTGATGTGCCCCTCTGTGACGGAGGAGGCCATCCACTTGCCTCCCGCTCCGGACATGGCTGGAGAAGGTTGATGCGAGATGTGCGGACTTGGGCGCTGGAGCTCGAGTGCGCGGAGCTGGATAAGCAAAGGAGGAAGAAGGCATAGGGAAAAAGGCAGATCCTTATCCCCTTATATATGGGCGGACGAAACTATGCGTCCCCTCCAGCCTGGTAAAACTCTCTTATCTCCCAAGCGCCGCAATCAATGGCGCGGTTGGGTTACCCACGCCCGTATTGATGAGAATCCCAGAATAAGGGGACACGGTCTCTGCTTTGACAAGACGTGCCAAGGAAACCGCTTTGCTAAACGCGCTGAGGTGGAACAATAAAAACAATTTGAATAAAGGCTTGGCCGTGGTGTGACATCATATGTCAGCAGATTGAACCTGTGTAAATATTATTCTCTCCACGGTGGTATGTGGGACTTGTTTTGCAGAGCCGGACACTATCCTGGTGTTCAAAATCTTCTATGAAGTATTCGAAGGAGGAACCTGCCTTGCAATGCCGAAGACAATATGCGCGCCGGACTCGTCGTCATTGAAGCCTAGTTCAGGGGCTACTGAGGGAGTCCTGGATTAGGGGGTGTCCGGATAGCCGAAATATCATCTTTGGCCGAACTCCAAGACTATGAAGATACAAGATTGAAGACTCTGTCCCGTGTCCGGATGGGACTTTCCTTGGCGTGGAAGGCAAGCTTGGCGATACGGACATGTAGATCTCCTACCATTGTAGCCGACTCTGTGTAACCCTAGCCCTCTCCAGTGTCTATATAAACCGGAGGGTTTTAGTCCGTAGGACGAACAACAATCATACCATAGGCTAGCTTCTAGGGTTTAGCCTCCTTGATCTCGTGGTAGATCTACTCTTGTACTACCCATATCATCAATATTAATCAACCAGGAGTAGGGTTTTACCTCCACCGAGAGGGCCCGAACCTGGGTAAAAACATCGTGTCCCTTGTCTCCTGTTACCATCCTCCTAGACGCACAGTTCGGAACCCCCTACCTGAGATCCGCCGGTTTTGACACCGACAATGGCCATGCAACAAGGATTATGAGATAATCCAGTTTGTGGTCGGCATCACTAGAACGATAAAGAGGTCGGGCTAGCACAAGGATGACAGACTCGCCTTGAGCCCGACAACATATATCGTGTGGCAAAGGGAACAGAAGTGTGATACGTTGTACAGGTTCGCCTAACCATCTTCATAGTCTACTTGGTGGTCAGCACGTCTACTTGGTGGTCAGCACGACTTGCTAGAGGCCGCTACTAGCCGAGCAGGTCGGAGGTGATCTGATCTACGACCAAGCCGACTTGAACCTAAGGGGTCGCGTGCTTAAGGGAAGGAACCTGTGAGGCCGGATCAGAATCCACGAGTCAGATATCATCCTACTCGGACTCAGATCCCAGTTGAATAGATTTTGGGCTTTAGGGTACGTGCGAGGCCCAAGTTTTGAGCCTGCGACGGATGCCTATATAAAGTGGAGGTGCGACACACTCATGCGGTTGACCGCTTCGGCGTTGTCACTAGGGTTTGCATGTGTTGCGAATAGCCACCTCCACTTGCCACTGACTGTGTGATCGGACCTAGCAGTCTGCCGCATGGTGTTCCACCTGCACATGTGGATACTGTTAGAGGCGGTGCACTTGCGCCGCTCCAGTGGACCTGTACGTGGAAGCGATGACCGGTTGTTCGAGGGACATCAAACAAGGAGCAGACGATCCATGCAGACGTGCTGCCCCAACTCTTCTTCTGCTGCACGACACTGCACGTCTAGTGGTAACAATCTGTGATCCATCTCCCATAACATGTTCCTGGTTATTCTGCGCGTAGGAAAATTTTAATTTGTAGTCGACGCACCCTACCGTAGAACCCAATAGTGGTATCAGAGCCTCTGCTATAGGTTTTGGTTTCAGATCATATGCATATTAGATATGTGGAGGCAGCATATGAGATTTGTCGTCGTTTATCAGATCGGCTGATGAGATCAACTGCACATGGGTATCGATGTGGCTATGTTTTCTGTCAATCGGAATTGATGAGGTCATGACACAACCTACCCCTACCGGTCGGTATCTGCCATCGAGGTTAACAGTGAAACGTAAATCCGAATCGGACTCGCGACGATTGATGAGACCAGTCAGATCGGAAAATTTGGCATGATCGGAGTTCAGATATGAACTGTGATTTCCGAAAACATCTGGCATTGCCCCTTCGAACCCTGCTCGCTAACGGGCTAGCGGGACCGCCATGTGCGTAGCGCATTGTATTTCGTACACGATCACTCAAACCGGTAGAATGAGAGTAACTTTGTTTTGCAGGCTTGATGTGAATAGTATGGCTCATGTGTATGTGATGCATGTGGGTAAATTATACATGGCATGCGTGTCATGTTTGTCAGCTGGCAGGAGCCAAAGTGTTGTCATTATAATGTATAACGACCTCCGTTTCAACTTGTGATTCTCTGTAAAATTCATTACTAGTTATAGTAGTTGGATTATAGAGATCAGGTGGGTGGCTTGGCGTCCCGGCGTGACAAACAAGATGGATTTCCTAGATGGTCATCGGAGTCGGAGCCAACTTGGAAGAACGTCCATGAAGGAGCCATGCTATTTCACAATATGTGTTTATTTGTGATTGTCATGCTTCTTGTTTCTATGCATTTTAGAATGGTAGAAAGATCCCTCGTTAATATCAAGCAATTTGCCATTCCTGATGTTGCACCTCCGCATGTCAAGTACGTCTAGTAGTGGGCTCATAAAATTGGGGTGCTGCTAGGTGTCCTTGAACTGAATGGTTCGTGTCAGACACGGACATGCACTGCATTAGGTTAACTTAACAAGGCTATCAAAACGGTTTTGGGCCTTGTGGCAAACAAGGTTGGGGGCCGGGGTATGAGATACCTTCCCGACCGACAGGAGTCGTATAGAGATACGATTAGCAAGGAGTTGCTTACCGAGTAGGCATGTTGTCTAGCAGTGATGCTAAATCTCCCTAGTCACATGTGCTAGTCGGATCTTGAATAACTGGGAGTTTGCGGAGGGATGCTAACATTAGTGGGAGTATTTCTATTTAGGCTTGAATTACTCTACGTAAACACATTGCTTGGTGACTGCATATTTTTTCTGTTGTAAATCAATGGCACCACCTGCTCAACCCCACTTTGCATTGAAATCAATTCTGCAAAAGGATAAACTAAATGGAACAAACATTACCACCTGGTATAGAAATTTGAGAATTGTTCTCAAGCATGATAAAAAAGAACATGTTCTAGAGGATCCACTTCCAGAGGAACGTGCCGATAATGCTAATGCCACAACTAAGAATGCGTACCAGAAACTCGTTGATGAATCAACAGAGATCAGCTATCTGATGCGGGCTTGTATGGAGCCCGATATGCAACATTATTGCGAAAATATTGAGACTTATGATATGACCGAGAGTCTCAAGAGCATGTTTCGGACACAGGCTAGGATCGTAAGGTTCAACGTTTGGCTATCCTTGATGGATTGCAAGCTAAAGGAAGCTAATCCACTAAGCCAACATGTGATCAAGATGATCGGATATGTGCAAGCTTTGGATCGGTTGGGCTTCCTGCTCTTGGATGAGCTGGCTACTGATGCAGTTCTGGGTTCTCTTCCGCCTAGTTATGGGACGTTCATCTCGAACTATCATATGCATGGCATTGATAAGAAGCTTGCTGAATTGCATGGGATGCTCAAAGTGGCAGAGCAAGATATTAAGAAAGGCACGCATCAAGTGTTGATGGTGCAGAAATCGGCCAAGTTCAAGAAGAGTTGATCCAAGAAAAAGGCTAAGGCAAAGGGCACGGAGGCAGTAACCTCCGCCGTTGCGCCGAAGTCTGGACCGGAGTCGAAGACCATTTGCTATCATTGCAAGGAGACCGGTCACTGGAAGAGGAACTGTAGCAAGTGGCTTGTAGAGCATGGCAAGAAGGCCGAAAATGCTTCTTTAGGCAAAGGTACACTTGTTGCATATGTTATAGACATTTACCTTGCTGACATACCTAGTAGCTCTTGGGTATTTGATACCGGATCGGTTGTTCATATTTGCAACTAGATGCAGGGGCTGGTAAGAACTAGGCGTGTGGCACAAGGGCAGTTGACATCAGGGTCGACAACAAAGCAAGAGTCGGTGCATTGGAGGTCGGCATGATGCAGCTCCAGCTTCCTTCTGGATTTATTTTGGAATTGAATAATTGTTATTAGATTCCTGCACTTAGTTGGAACATTATTTCTGCCTCATACTTGATGAGTCAGGGTTATGAATTCAATTTAAAGGACAATGGTTGTTCATTTTATTTGAATGGTATGTTCCACGGCTATGCACCCATTGTTGATGGGCTATTTATATTGAATCTGGAAAAGGTACCAGTCTATAACGTGAATGTCAAGAGGCATAAGCCTAATGAGATAAATCTGACGTACTTCTGGCATTGCCGGCTTGGACACATTAGTCTCAAATGCATGAAGACGCTCCATGATGATGGGTTGTTAACCTCGTCTGGCTTCGGGTCGTTCGAGACATGTGAATCATGCTTGCTTGGCAAGATGACGAAGTCTCCTTTCCCAAGGAGTTGCGAGCGGGCGTCCGAGGTGTTGGAGCTTATACACGGTGATGTGTGTGGTCCAATGAGCACAACCACCAGAGGTGGCTATCAGTACTTCGTGACTTTTACCGACGACTTGAGTAGATATGGATATATCTATTTGATGAGGCACAAGTCGGAAAATTTTGAAAAAATCAAAGAGTTTCAGAACGAGGTTGAGAATCAGCTCGGCAAGACTATAAAGCTTCTACGATCTGATCGTGGAGGTGAGTACATGATCCAGGAGTTTGATGATCATCTGAAAAGCCAAGGTATAGTACCTCAGCTCGCACCTCCGGGTACGCCACAGAGAAACGGCGTGTCAGAACGGAGGAATAGGACCTTGTTGGACATGGTCCGGTCTATGATGAGAAAATCGGATTTACCCTTGTCATTCTGGGGATACGCTCTAGAAACTGCAGCTTTCACACTTAACAGGGTACCATCAAAATCTATAGACAAGACACCACATGAGATGTGGATAAGGAAGAGTCCCAGTTTATCTTTTCTAAAGATTTGGGGTTGTGAAGCATTTGTCAAGCGACTTATGTCAGACAAGCTGAAACCTAAGTCGGATAAATGCATATTCTTGGTATATCCAGGGGAAACCTTGGGATATAGCTTCTACAACCAGGAAGAGAACAGAGTGTTTGTTCCTCGGAACGGGGTTTTCCTTGAGAAAGAGTTTCTCAGTCAGGAGGCTAGTGGGAGGACAGTCTGACTCGAAGAAATCCGAGGACCACTCGGAGATGGCTCGGCTAGTGATGAGATCATAACAGAGTCAGTCAGGGAACCCGTAGTGGAAGCTGCACCGGAACCACGGAGGTTGAAAAGATTGCGCAGAGTGCGTGATGTATTGTTGCTAGAAAGTGACGAGCCGCCCACATATGCGAAAGCGATGGTGAGCACAGATTCCGAGGCATGGCAGGATGACATGAGATCTGAGTTAAAGTCCATCGATGAGAATCAAGCCTGGGACTTGGTTGATCCGTCGCCTAGCCTAACAGCCATTGGTTGCAAATGGGTCTTTAAGAAGAAAACTGATGTGGATGGAAATGTTCAGATCCACAAAGCATGGCTTGTCGCTAAAGGTTATGGACAAGTTCAAGGAATTGACTACGACGAGACTTACTCGCCGGTAGCGATGTTGAAGTCAGTGAGGATCGTACTAGCTATAGCTGCATATTTTGATTATGAGATATGGCAGATGGATGTCAAAATGGCTTTCCTTCACGGAAATTTAACCAAGGACGTGTATATGATACAACCTAGGGCTTTTGTCGATCCGACTAGTGCTGGTAAGGTATGCAAGTTCAAGAGATCCATTTTTGGGTTGAGGCAAGCATCTCGGAGCTGGAACATTCGTTTTGATGAGGTCGTCACTGGTCTCGGTTTCATCAAAAGAAAAGAGGACGCTTGTTTATACAAGAACTTAAGTGGGAGCTCGACAGTGTTTTTGATCTTGTATGTGGATGACATACTACTGATCAAAAATGATGTTTCAATGTTGAACTCGGTCAAGGAATCATTGGATGGCAAGTTTTCAATGAAGGACCTCGGTGAAGCAGTTTACATTTTAGGCATCAAGATCTATAGAGATAGATCGAGGAGGCTACTCGGCTTAAGCCAGAGCACATACATAGATAAAGTGTTGAAGCGATTGAACATGAGTGAGGCGAAGAAAGGGTTCTTGCCACTCTCACATGGTATAAGGCTAAGCGAGACTCAGAGTCCTTCGACATCTGATGAGCGAAGGAGGATGAGTAGGATTCCATAAGCCTCGGCAATCGGGTCCATCATGTATGCCATGATATGTACAAGGCCTGATGTTGCTTTTACAATAAGCCTAACAAGTAGATACCATGCCAACCCAGGTGAGAGTCACTGGGCAGCGATAAAAACTATTTTGATGTACCTGAAAAGGACTAAAGAGATGTTTCTAGTTTATGGAGGTGAGGAAGAGCTCGACGTAAGGGGTTACGCCGATGCTAGTTTCCAAACCAACAGAGATGATTGTCGATCACAGTCCAAATTTGTGTACAGTGAGCTGGATGAGTTCCAAGCAAGATAGAGTGGCCGATTCTACCACAGAAGCCGAATACATTGCGGCTTGTGAAGCTGCAAAGGAAGGTGTTTGGATCCGGAACTTTCTAGATGATGTTGGTATTTTCCCAGCCTCGGTAAAACCGTTGGACCTTTATTGTGATAATTCTGGTGCCATCGCACAAGCTAAGGAGCCGAGAAATCACCACAAGGTCAGACACATAGATTGCAAATATCACCTGATATGAAAGATCGTAAGGAATGGTGATGTAGAGTTATGCAAAATTCACACGGATGCAAATGTTGCAGATCCGTTGACCAAGCCACTTCCACAACCCAAGCATGAGGGGCACGTTAGAGCTATGGGCATTCGATGTCTATTTGATTGACTCTAGTGCAAGTGGGAGATTGTTGGAGGTATGCCCTAGAGGCAATCATGTATGATGATATTTCCTATGTGTTTATGAATAAAGATAGTCCTTGGACATTATCAATGATGTGTATCAGCAAGTACGTGACTTGTTTATGGGACTATGAATCATATGATGACTGTCCTAAAAGGTCCCTAGTTGAAAGGGTTTTGTAGAAGTGCAGCCGACTAGACTAGCATATGACACGGTGGATGGCATGGTCTCACTAGCCATGGAGCATTGGATGCTAACCGGATAATATAGACTCAGAAGGATCTGGTCGGATTCGACATAGTCGGATCTAAGTCGAGATAAAGTCCGATTCGGAAGGAACCAACTATGAGACGCAACGATATGTCATCTGTGAGTCTCTAGTACAACATACGTTCTATGTCCTAAGATGTGTGCTGGCGCATGTACTCGGGATGGTGACAGACCTGCTTTGGGCCGACCAAACACTACTCCATGACTAGATAGTTACAAAGGTAGGTTTCGGGCTTGTCCAGACCCATGCTGTGAGACATGGTCGAGCAAGATGGGATTTGCCCCTTCGATCAGGAGAGATATACTCTGGGCCCCTCGTGTGATCCGACCAGGATAAGCATGGCCATGCGACAAGGATTATGAGATAACCCGGTTTGTGGTCGGCATCATTGGAACAAGAAAGAGGTCGGGCAAGCACAATGATGACATACTCGCCTTGAACCCGACAACATATATCGTGTGTCAAAGGGAACATATGTCTGACATGTTGTACAGGTTCGCCTAACCAGCTTCATAGTCTACTTGGTGGTCGGCACGCCTTGCTAGAGGCCGCTACTAGCCGAGCAGGTCAGAGGTGATCCAACCTACGACCAAGCCAACTTGAACCTAAGGGGTCGCGCGCTTCAGGGAAGGAACCTGTGAGGCCGGATCAGACTCCACGAGTCAGATATCATCATACTCGGACTCGGATCTCGGTCGAACAGATTTTGGGCTTTAGGGTACGTGCGAGGCCCAAGTGTTGAGCCCGCGACGGATGCCTATATAAAGTGGAGGTGCGGCACACTCATGTGGTTGACCGCTTCGGTGTTGTCACTAGGGTTTGCATGTGTTGTGAATAGCCACCTCCACTTGCCGCCGACTGTGTGATCGGACCTAGCAGTCCGCCGCGTGGTGTTCCTCCTGCACGTGCGGATATCGTTGAGGTGGTGCACTTGCGCCGCTCCGGCGGACCTGTACATGGGAACCTACGACCGGCTGTTCGAGGGAGATCGAACAACGAGGAGATGATCCATGTGGACGTGCTGCCCCAACTCTTCTTCTGCTGCACGGCACTGCACGTCTAGTGGTAACAATCTGTGATCCATCTCCCATAACATGTTCCTGGTTGTTCTACGCGTAGGAAAATTTTAATCAGTCGATGCACCCTACCGTAGAACCCAACAATTCAGGCAGCGAGTTCGAAGAGCTTGTGCCAGCGGTAGTGGCCAGTAACTCATACACTACATCAACATAGGACTTTGGGGTTGTCTCACTGTCTACAAGATAGTTTTTATCACCTTTCTTGGAGACCAACATGGTTGTCTCACTATCTTGAACCTTATCTGCATTACTTTCTCTACCATTGCATAATGGGGTGCTCTTCTCCAATATTCTGCTCGCATTCTACAAGAGAAACAAGCAGACACATCAACGATTTATCATGTAGTATATGAAACTCATTTTGGTAAACTGGTTCAGTAGTAAGCTGGACATGATAACATCATGAAACAAACATTTATCTATGTACTATGGTCACTGTATTGTCTATATCAGTCTAGTGTATGTTGGCAAATCAAGATAGAGACACAGTTCAAATCATATCTTTTTAATACACAACAACAGACAGAATATAAGTGTGGGAAACTACACAACGCTAACAACACTTGTAATGTACAAGACATGAGAACATAACTGTTTATGCAACTAAAACTGAAATCAAGATAGAGCAAGAAGTTAGAACAACAATGCAGTTAAAGAAATAGGTGCAAAACATACCTATTGCACCATTGGAGTTTCAATTGGATCCTTCAAATTCGAAATTAGTTGGTATGAGTAAATACAGTGATGCAAGAGCAAAGGAGTATGCACCATAGCTATGGAATCTAACCTAAGAACAGTTGCTCTTCTGCTTTAAACGTGGAGCTTGGGTTTGCTATGGTGGTCTTTGTGCTTTGGGCACTGCAGTTACCTTACATATAGACAGAAGTGGTAATTCACATATATGTTGTCTAACCAAACATGACAACATGACGGGATTTCACATATATGATGGCTAACTAAATAGGATAGCATGACACAGTTTCACATAGATGATGGATAACTGAACAGGATATAATAGCATAATTCAACATATGACGAGTATCTACACACGATGATATGACATAACTATATGATGTCTAGCTAAAAAACATGGCTAAATAATTCAGGTACATGTTGTCTAAGTATACAGTATGGCATGATATAATTCACATAATTGATTCATATAGTACTAAGTAGTTGGCACTCGCATGTATGATCTCTAAACTAAGCAGATGGCATTGAATATTGTGTATATGATATCTAAACTAAGAAATGTAAGACACCATATGCATGATATGATAAATATAAACATTGCAAGTTAGAGCATACACCTCAGGTGGGATATAGGACTGGTCATCTGTCTCTGAATCCTCCTCTGAGGTGCTACCTGTAACCATAGAGATATATGCTTCAACAGGTACCATTGTCTACTCTAAAGACCTTGTTTTCAGTTAGGTTTTTTCCATAACCGACTCAAATGGCTGATGCACATGAAGAGTAGTTCAATATACATAGATTGTGAACAAATGGAATACCAAAAACGCAATGAAAAAAGGATGGCATGAGATAATTCACATATATGATGCCTGCCTACACAGGATGGCGGTGCATAACATATGATAACTGGCTAAAAACATGGCATTGCATAATTCACATATCTGATATAGAAAGTAAACATGAGGCATTCACACAAAGCATGTCTTATCTAAGCAGATGGCAGGGCAATGCAATAGATCATATGCATGATATGAGCAATATAACCCTGCCAAGTTAGAGCATACACCTCAGGGGGGAATACGACTGGTCATCTGTCTCTGAATCCTCCTCTGAGGAGCTATCTATAACCAACAAGAAATCTGCATCGTGAGGTAGCACTGACTGCTTGGAAGACCTTGTTTTCACTCTAGATTTTCCCATCACCGACTCAAATGGCTGATGCACGGGAAGAGTAGATGAATGTACAAACATTGTCGACAAAAGGAATACATGATGAAAAAAATAGTATGGCACAATACAATTGACATATACGATGACTGGCTAAACATGATGGAATTGCATGATTCACGTATATGATGCCTGGATAAACAAGATGGCATTGCATAATTCACATATATGATATAGAAACCAAATAGGTGGCATTCACACAAAGCAAACATAAGCTAAGCTGATCACATATAAGATGTATAAAGTAAGCAATGCGTGGTTCCATATGCATCATAGGACACTACTGCAGGATGCTGCTAACATGACACTACGATCAGAGACCCTTCGATGAAACTGTGTGCGACGCATTAATCGCAAATGGTGATGTAAAATAACCGTCAAAAAGATGCAAAACGTATGATATGAAGGATACATCAAACACGGTCTAGATTTTAGTTCCGTGTGCAATGCCAGGCATACGGTTCTGTTGAATTAGCTGTTTGCGATGAGGTAGAACAAAAGAAATGGGCAGGTAGATGAAGGCGTGTGCGATAAATGGCATACGGTTTACTCGGATGAACTGTGTGATTAGGCGGAACAAAAGAAACAGCCAGCCAGATGAATGTGTGTGCGATAGAGGGCATACAGTTCACTCAGATGAACTGTGTGCGTTGAGCCAAGATAACAGACATGGTTCAATATAAAAAGATGTGTGTGATACACGACAAACAAGTCTATAATCAGAAATGTGTTCGAAGACCGGTAATAACACAGACGATTGCTTCTAATAAGACGTATGTGATATGCTCTGTCTACACAACATCTATTGGCCATTGGGCGATAGGCGGTCATCCGGGTACGCCATAAGGATGCGAAGAGGCATCCAATATCAGCAAGGACTAGCTGTTCCACCAATAGCTCATCTAAGAGAACTCTCAAGTTAATTGTGCTCAGGCTGGAGCAGCCATCAGATGGGTGACTAGATGGGAAGTTATCTTGATGTTAAATTAACTGATGGGATGGGTCATAGAGGTCAAATTAAATGACCTCTATGATCCATCCCATCAGTTAAATTAACCTCGAGGTCCTTGTTTTTTAATTTTTTTAGCACGTGTTAAAGAAGGTCTACTGTATTACTTTTTGACAATGTGCGATACGTGGCATACAGTTGATCCATCCGACCTGTTTGTGATGGCATAAGCCGTGTGTGTTGTGGGAAAATGCTTGCTAGTATATAACCGTTTACGATTGATGAAATCATCACCGATGGGTTCCCTAGTGTGGTACGTGTTCATCTGATCATCATCTACTTCTTGTGCTAGCTCAATGTTCCTTATATGCTAAGTTTCCATTAATTGATATTGTTTTATGAACACGCCACTGTTTCCCTCCATTTCCTCACCTGTTTCCCACAACCTAGCAATATTCCACATAAACCTAGGCAGTGCGCGACACATAGAGGCAACAAGCGCAGCCTGTAGCACATCCACCTTTTCCAAGCATGCCAACCCACAAAAGCACCGCCTCTGCCATCAGCCTCGTCGACAAGGAAAACAAGAAGGCGCCACGGCTCGTCGAGGCCAAGGCGCTCCCCGGTAACGTGATGGACGAAGCCATGATGCACGTCATCGCTAGGGTTGAGCAGACCCTTGATGCATGGCGCTTCAGCGCTGCGGATCAAGATAGGCATGTCAGTCCCGAGAGGCTGCAGCTCGCCGCACAACATGATCGATGGCATGCTGTAAAGCAAGCTAGGCGCGTCCACACCGATAGGCTGCGGCTCGCCGCATGGCGAGACCATTGGAGCACCGCACAGCAAGTGCGGATCCATGAACACTTGCTTGCTGTCGACAGGGTGTCGCAGCTGGGTACACGTCCTGTCAGTGCCCCCATTCCTTTCTAGGAGTGGGCAGAGGCCCTCAGCGCCGCAGTTGCACCGGACGCCTGCCATGCCGTTCGCCTTGTCTGCGGCCCGCTCGATGCCAATGCGCTGGTCGGTAGGCTCGGCTGCCTCCTTGGCTTAGGTGTCCACCTGGGCGTAGTAGAGGAACATGGCTGTCACATCCTCGAGCTAGTGATCTCTGATGAAATAGCCAACTTGGAGCTCGAGATCGCGCTCCAGATGTACCGCGAGCGTGTCGACTGCTTGGACGAACGCCTGCACGAGTTCAGGCAGAGCCAAGCGCTACCGTAGGCAAGGGCTGCTGGTCATGGTCTCATGGACGCATTTCATTTTGTTGAGTCGTTTTGACATGGATAGCTATGTATTCACAGCAATCATAGTATTCTCTGTTTCAATGTATGTACTTTGTTTTCCATTCTTATACGTTGTGTTTCAATGTGTGTATATATGCTTTCCATTCTATATATGTGGATGATAATAGCTAGATTCAAATTAGTATACAAAAACAGATAGAAAAATGGAATTCATAATATATATATATATGTATATTAATTGTTCATTAGTTCATCACAAAATAAATATAATATCATCACATATATGTGATGATACTTAACTACTAGGTACAATGCATGAATCCCTCCTGGGGGCAGTATTCCGGCAGCCCCTTGCCAGAAGCTCCCTGGTGCGCGCGTCTTCCCAGAGGCAGTACTCCGCCCCCTCTGCCTCGCAGCGCTTGACGTACCGATCTGCCTCTTGCTGGCGGACGAGTGCGAATGAGCTCCTCGTTGGTGGCACGCTGGAGCTTATCGGCCCACCTGCATGCAGCGATGAGGCGCCTAGTGCCTTTGACCTTCCTCGTGAAGTACCTGTCTTCGAACACCTCCTCCGCACGATGATGCACCCGCCCCCAAAGCTCCACCACCTCCTTTTTCCCGGTGGCATCACGGGCTTCACAGGTTGCATGGTACCTGGCTTCCTCCTCCGCCATCTCCTTCTTGAATGCCACTTGCCTGGCTTTCTCAGCCGGCGGGAGCGACTTCCATAGACAAAGATTGTACTGGCCCCAAAACCAATCCAAAGTTTGGGGGTTCGGCGCAACCTTGTCCAGCGGCGCGTAGGGGTCCTCATCGCTGCTCTTCGAGTGAGCGTCCTCGGGGGGCAGCGACTCCTCGTGAGCGCGTGGGCAGACCAACGGTGCCATGTCAGAGATTTGAGAGAGAGAGAGAGAGGAGGATGTAGAGATGAGAATGCAGGCGGGACAACATGAGCAAGGTAGTATTTATTGGTGGCCGGAATCTAGATCGACGGGAACAGTACACACGCCGGTTGCCGGAATTTACGAGTACTGTAGTTTGAATTACACACGGTTCCTGCAGCAAAATCTGTGTGTGAATATAATAGCTCACGGTTTCCAATACAGAACCATGTCTGATTAATAACCCCCGCCACTCACCTTCCAAACCTCGAGGCGCGAAATAGAGTGCCAATCATGTGGGGGCCGGTTGTCTTGCCAGATCTTTACATTTTCTTTTTTGAACACTAGATATTTACATTGTCTCATGATTTTTTAACTCACACACAAGTACACAAAAATATGATTTTTCAAACCATTATGGTTAGCCGTTGCATGTAGATGTAGTTCAAATTTGAATTACGGTCATTAAATGGCTAGAAAATCACTTAAATGTCTTTAAAAGGTCAAATGACCCCTAGAATTTTCCAAATTTTCACAGGACAGTTGTAGTAGTTCATGTTAAACGTAGGGAATATTTGAAGGCCATAAGAGGAAGCTATCTCCCGTTCGTCATCAAACATGCATTGTTCCCTCTCGGAACCACGAGCCTTCTAGTGAGTTGCTCCGGTTTGTGAGGGGTGTGTGTCCAAACTTTTGTCAAACAGGCCAATTTTTTTTACCACATCATCTTGGTGGCATGACATTAGATCAAGCAAGGTTTCATGTTTTTCTGATCATTTTATAATTTTTTGGAATTAAAATGCCATGGCACTCCATGCATGTGTCCATGCCGTGAGACCAATATGTTTGAAAATTCCTACTAATTTACTGCACATGGAATTAACTCGCACACAAGTACACAAATGTGATTTTTCAAACAGTTATTGTTAGCCGTTGCATGTACATGTAGTTCAAATTTTAATTACGGTCATTAAATGGCTAGAAAATCACTTAAATGTCTTTCAAAGGTCAAATGACCCCTGAAATTTTCCAAATTTTCACATGACAGTTGTAGTAGTGCACGTTAAACGTACAAACAAATTTGAAGGCCGTAAGAGGAAGCTATCTCCCGTTTGTCATCAAACATGCATTGTTCCCTCTCGGAACTACGAGCCTTCTAATGAGTTGCTCCGGTTTGTGAGGGGTGTGTGTCCAAACATTCGTCAAACAGGCCATTTTTTTACCACATCATCTTGGTGGCATGACATTACATCAAGCAAGGTTTCATGTTTTTCTGATCATTTTTTAATTTTTTGGAATTAAAATGCCATGGCACTCAATGTATATGTCCATGCCGAGAGACCAATATGTTTGAAAGTTCCTTCAAATTTACTACACATGGAATTAACTCGCACATAAGCACACAAATATGATTTTTCAAACCGTTATGGTTAGCCGTTGCATGTACATGTAGTTCAAATTTGAATTATGGTCATTAAATGGATAGAAATTACTTAAATGTCTTTAAAAGGTCAAATGACCCCTAAAATTTTCCAAATTTTCATATGACAGTTGTATTAGTGCATGTTAAATGTAAAAAAAATTGAAGGTCGTAAGAGGAAGCTATCTGCCGCTCATCACCAAGCAAGCATTGTTCCCTCTCGGAACCACGAGCCTTCTAGTGAGTTGCTCCGGTTTGTGAGGCGTGTGTGTCCAAACTTTCTTCAGACATGCCAATTTTTTAACAGGTCATCTTGGTGGCATGACATTACATCAAGCAAGGTTTCATGTTTTCCTGATCATTTTTTAATTTTTTGGAATTAAAATGCCATGGCACTCCATGCATGTGCCCATGCCATGAGACCAGTATGTTTGAAAATTCCTTATAATTTACTGCACATGGGATTAACTCACACATAAGTACACAAATATAATTTTTCAAACCGTTATGGTTAACCGTTGCATGTACATGTAGTTCAAATTTGAATTACGGTCATTAAATGGCTGGAAAATCACTTAGATGTCTTTAAACGGTCAAAACACCCCTGAAATTTTCCAAATTTTAACATGATAGTTGTACTAGTGCACATTAAACATAGAAAAAAATTAAAGTCCGTAAGGGGAAGCTATCTCCCGTTCGTCATCAAACATGCATTGTTCCCTCTCGGAACCACGAGCTTTCCAGTGAGTTGCTCAGCTTTGTGAGGGGTGTGTGTCCAAACTTTCGTCAAATAGGCCAATGTTCTTACCACATCATCTTGGTGGCATGACATTACATCAAGCCAGGTTTCATGTTTTTCTGATCATTTTTTATTTTTTTGGAATTAAAATGCCATGGCACTCTGTCGGTGTACTAGAATAGGGGTACCCTAGTACCCCGAACTTGTGCACGGGCAGTTGCAGCACCCTGCGGCAAGGCTTGCCGGGCGACCGCCAAGATCGTCCGTGGTTCCTTTGGAGCCATTCAAGAACAAAGTATTTAAGCCCAGGAGACAAGGCCCCGGCAAGAGGAGCTTGCCGGGAAGGCTAACCAAGGCATTTCAAGGAACTTGCTGCGACGCGCCGCGCGTCCCGGCAAGGCCCGGTGAGCGACAAGCTCCCGGACCCGACAAGACAATGACCACGGCAAGGCACTTGCCACGACAAGCGGCCACTCTGTGCCCACGCTCCAGCGCATCCACCAACCTGTCGCTCTGGGGGCCTTTCCAGGCGCGCGTGGCAGGAGGCCGTGCAGCCAGCGGTGCGCGGTGGCATGCGAAGCTGACAAGATCGCCATCGTGGCGAGCGGTGGCGCCCCTGACGGTCCTTTTCTGCACTGTTTGGGCTACACAGACGGGCATTTAATGCCCTTGTCCCCTGCCGTCAGGGTTAGGTAGGAAACACTGTACAGGCAGCTGTACCAACCACCTCTCTTTTTACATTTGTACCCTTGTCTATGTTGCCACCTGTCGGTGACCCCTTGAGCATATAAAAGGAGGCCCATGCGCAACGTAGAGGGGGGTCGGCTCATTCGGAAGCCAGAAATACACTTAGCTCTCTCGAGCAAGAAGAGAATAAAATCAGACAAGCAGCAGTAGGAGTATTATCTCTTCGGAGAGCTCCGAAGCTGGGTAAACTGCTCGTGTGTCTCGCCTCGATCTGCTCTTCGTGCGACCTCCGCCCCCCCGCCAAACCGAAAGGGGCTCGGTCCGCCGGTCCCATAGGTGTTCGTGGATCAGTTTCCCCGACATCTTTGGCGCGCCAGGTAGGGGGCGTCGAGGTTGTGTGAACCTGATCCGGCATTCACACGAGCTAGATCTTCATTTTCTTCATCAACATGCCACCGAAGAAGAAGGCTTCGGAGGCAGCTGTTCCGTCCACGTCGATCCCACCGCCATCGGAGCAAACGGGTGGTGGGGTAGACGTAGGCGGAAGGACGGACGTCGACGAGGAAGCTCACGACGCTGCCAGGTCCAAGGGCAAGGCAGCGCAGACCTCGACATCCGCGCTTGTTCCGCGCCCATCTCAGGAGGCGCAGGACCGACAGCGTCATGGTACTCGCAGTACCATACGTTTGTTGGGCCAAGATCAAGCTGGTGGATCCCGGGGCGCTCAAGACCAGCATGCACGCCAACGTACCAGCACGAGCGAGACACGGTCGCTCGGACGGGATAATGCTCCTTCTAACATAGTTAGAAGTCCGAGCACATCCCGCTCCTCGCGCCGTCCGCCACTGCTACCCACCACTCCGGCAGAAGCTTTGGCGCGAGCTCAACTGCTCCTGGATTACCCTCCGACATTGGACAAGATCGACGAATGGAGGGCCACCATTCAGAGTCTCATCGGCTACGCCAATGGAGACACTCGGCAGCCGAGCGCGTCCCTACCGCGGCAGGGTTGCCAGGCGCAAGCCGGTGGCGACAAAACTGGTGGAGGTGCAACCACCATGCAATCACCACCCCTAAGGCCAAGATCGCCGACTCGCCTGATCCACCTCGACAGCGACTCCACCGCATCGTCGGATCCACGAGCTCGTCGCGATCAGCGCCAAGTTCTTCGCGATCGACAGCAAGAAGACGCTCGTACTCGCATCGAGCGCCAAAGAGAAGCGCGACGTCAATCCGACAAGCGTGCTGGGCCCTCTGTCGACATGCATGCGCCAGGGGAACCAGGCGACTTGCCGTACGCGGTAGGCTGCCCTGCGTTCACTCGTGAGCTGCGGCAAGTCCAGTGGCCCAGCACGAAGAACTTCAAGCCAGGCGTACCGGAGAAGTACGATGGCAAGACGCATCCGTCGGAGTTCCTCAGCATCTACACCATTGCGGTGCAGGCTGCCGGGGGACGGGACGACAAGATCCTTGCCAACTACTTCCTGCTGGTGCTCAAGCCCAATGTCAGATCCTGGCTCATGCACTTGCCAGACAACTCCATATCCTCTTGGGCCGATCTATGCCATCAGTTTGTCGGCGCCTTCACAGGCGGCCACAAGCCTCATGGCCAAGAGAGTGACCTTCACCTGCTCGCCCAGAAGGAAGGAGAGCCCCTGCGCAAGTACATTCAGAGATTCAGCAGCGTACAGCACAACATCCCAGACGTCCACCCTGCCGCGGTGATCAGCGCGTTCCATCAGAATGTGCGAAACCGCAGGATGCGGGAGGAGATGGCGATGTGCAAGATCAGAGACGTCAGTGAGCTATATGCCCTGGCCGACAAGTGTGCACGTGCTGAGGAAGGGAGGAGACTCCCTGGAGAGAACATAGGAGCAGGAGGATCTGACAGTGATGATGCTGCCCCGGCAAAGAAAAACCGGCGGCGGAACAACAGGAAGAAGAAAGGAAAAGAGGTGCTAGTCGTCGAGCAGTCCGGCAAGGGTGGTGGCGCCAAGAAAGCCAAAGCTGGTGACTCCGGCAAGGAGATTACCGCAGAGGCTGTGGCGGTCGCCGATAAGCAGGACAGCACCAACAAGCAATACTACAAGATCCATCGCACCAAGGGCCATGACCTCCAGAGCTGCAAGAAAGTCGAGCAGCTTGTTGAGCAACAGAAAGCTAAATACGAGCGGCGCGACAAGGAGAAAGCCCAGGAAGGTGTTGGAGGATCCGGCAAGAAACGTCCCGGCCGAGGAGGGCGCCGCGGCAAGGCCAAGCAGCGGCAAGGAGACAGACCTCCTCGCGGCCGCGACAAGGATGAAGATGAGACGACGATGAAGACATGGATGATGAGGAGACTGATGAGCAGGAGTTCCAGAAAGCCACAGAGGTCCTGTGCATTGACGGCGGTGCTTCTCTGCATACTTCGCACCGTCAGCTCAAGCAGTGGGTGCGGGAAGTTAATGCAGCAGAACCACCCGTCGAGTCACGCAAGCCTCTGAAATGGTCCAGCACGCCTATCATCTTTGATATTGAGGACCACCCTGATCGCGTAACTGCGGTCGGGTGCTTGCCGATGTTGGTATCACCAACTATCCACAACCTCAAGGTCACTAAGATGTTAGTTGACGGCGGGGCCGGCTTGAACCTGATCTCCTCCGCGGTGCTCCAGAAACTCCAGATCCCTGACAGCGAGCTCGAAGAAACCGGTACGTTCCAAGGAATCAATCCGGGAAGGAGCAAGCCAAAGGGAAAGATCACGTTGCCAGTAACATTTGGCACCGAGTTGAACTTCAGGACTGAGAGGGTTACTTTTGACGTTGCTGACTTTCCATTGCCTTACAATGGGATACTCGGCCGTCCAGCACTCGCCAAATTCATGGCAGCCTCTCACTATGCCTACAACATGCTGAAGATGCCAGGCCCGATAAGTGTCATCTCTGTCCCTGGCGACAAGAAGGATGCTCTTATCTGTGCCGACAAGATCTACCGGGAAGCAGCAGCCGCAACAGATCGCAAATCACTTGCCGCTGAAGCTCCCGGGGGGAAGAAGAAGACCAAGTCCGGCAAGAGCTCTGATGCCCACTCCGGCAAGCGCACCTCTTCGGAGTGCTGCGCTACCGTCGAGGATGCACCATCGAGCTCCACCGGCAAGTGTAAAAAGGCAATGGCTGCTCCACCTGAGACCAAGAAGGTGTCCGCCAAGGAGGACGGCACTGGTGGTACCTTCACCATCAGTGCCACTCTCGACCCCAAATAGGAAAGTGCGCTTGTTGCTTTCCTGCGGTCGAACGTCGACGTGTTTGCATGGCAACCGTCTGACATCCCCGGTGTTCCCAGGAAAGTAATTGAGCACCACCTTGCCGTCTGTCCTCATGCACGGCCCGTCAAGCAAAAAGTCAGGAAACAGGCAGTGGAGCGCCAAGAATTCATTGCGGAGGAAATCAAGAAGTTGGAAGCAGCAGGCCTTGTCAGAGGAGTGCTCCATCCTACATGGTTGGCCAATCCTGTAGTCGTGCGCAAGGCTAATGGGAAATGGAGGCTTTGTATTGACTTTACCGATGTTAATAAAGCTTGTCCCAAAGACCCATTTCCCTTGCCGCGCATCGATCAGATTGTTGACTCCACGGCCGGATGTGACTTGCTTTCATTTCTTGATGCATACTCGGGATATCATCAGATCTTCATGGCAGAAGGGGATGAGGAGAAAACCGCATTCATCACCCCGTGTGGCACGTACTGTTTCGTACGGATGCCTTTCGGTTTGAAGAATGCTGGTTCAACATTTGTAAGGGTAGTCCACCATGCTTTTGAGCCACAAATGCACAGAAATGTGGAGGCATACATGGATGACATAGTGGTCAAAAGCAAGGACAAAGCAACTCTGATTCAAGATTTGGACGAAACATTTGCAAATCTACGCAAGATCAACCACAAGTTCAACCACGAGAAGTGCGTGTTTGGAGTCCCTTCCGGCAAGCTTCTCGGGTTCTTCGTATCTCAGCGGGGAATTGAAGCCAATCCCGACAAGATCGAGGTCATAGAGCAGATTGAAGCACCGAAGCGCGTCAAGGATGTACGAAGGCTTGCCGGTTGCGTGGCTGCTCTCAGCAGGTTTATCTCTAGATCTGCTGAGCGCGCCCTGCCATTTTTCAAAATATTGAAAAAGGCAGGTCCAATGAAATGGACTCCGGAGGCGGAGGCTGCGCTGCAGGACTTGAAGAAATACCTGTCCTCCACTCCAACACTTGTCGCACCTAAGCCACAAGAGAAGTTGCTGCTGTATATAGCGGCAACCAATCAAGTGGTTAGTGCTGCGTTAGTGGCGGAGAGGAAGGCAGATGATGAGCCAGCAACCACGGCAGATGCATCCAGCGACAAGCAGGGGGCTTCATCGACAAGCTCTGGTCCCGACAAGGATGGATCTGCGCAGGAGCATGATAAGATGCAGAAGAGAATGGTGCAGTGCCCAGTTTACTTTGTCAGCTCCCTTCTGCAGGGGGCTAGGTCAAGGTACTCTGGTGTGCAGAAATTGCTTTTCGGCCTCCTCATGGCCTCGAGAAAGCTGCGCCATTACTTCCAAGCACATGAGATCACAGTCGTCACTCGTTTTCCGCTGAAGAGGATACTGCAAAATCCCGAAGCAACAGGCAGGATTGTAGAGTGGGCACTGGAACTATCAAGCTTTGGCCTCAAGTTTGAGAGCACTTCAACTATCCAAAGCAGAGCATTGGCAAAGTTCATAGCAGAGTGGACGCCAACGCCAGATGAAGAAATTCCAGAGACGAGCATCCCCGTCAAGGAAGCGAGCAAAGAGTGGCTGATGTACTTTGATGGTGCCTTCTCGCTGCAAGGCGCCGGTGCGGGCGTGCTGCTTGTCGCACCCACCGGAGAGCACCTCAAATACGTAGTCCAGATGCACTTTCCCAAGGAGCAAGCAACTAACAATACTGCAGAGTATGAAGGATTGCTTGCCGGTCTCAGGATCGCAGCAGACCTTGGGATCAAGAAGCTCATTGTCAGGGGTGACTCACAGCTTGTCGTTCGCCAAGTGAACAAGAACTATTAGAGTCCGTTGATGGAAGCATATGTTGATGAAGTGAGAAAGCTAGAAGAGCACTTTGACGGCCTACAGATGGAGCATGTCCCGAGAGCTCAGAATGACATCGCTGATGGCCTGTCAAAGTGCGCCGCACTTAAGTTACCTGTGGAACCAGGGATCTTTGTGCTCAAGCTGACTCAACCGTCCATAACGCCATCAACTGGACAGAACAAGAAGAGGAAGTTGATTTCTGGTGACTATTTTCCGGCAGAGCTCCGTGAAGCCGCCGCCAAGAAGGTCCCCAAGATCAACGCCAAGGATGCTGAGGAGCAGTCTACTCCGGCAAGCCTTATGGTTTGTTCCGTCGTAGCAGATGCTCCCGACAAGCTTTGCTCTGGCAAGCTTGCCGGGGAACATCAAGCTCCAGCGGAGCCGCAGGTTCTCGCCGTAGAAGCGGATGCTCCCGCAGCAGCAGATGTGCCTTTAGTCCTTGTTGTCGAGCCACAAGCTCCAGCATGGGCACAGCAGATTGTCCATTTCCTTCAGACAGGAGAACTTCCCGAAGAGCAAGAAGAAGCGGAAAAAGTAGCCCGGCAGTCAAGTATGTACCAGTTTGTCGACAGCACACTATATAGAAGGAGACTCAACGGTGTGAAATTGAAGTGTATTCACCGGGAAGACGGACAAAAGCTGTTGGCAGAGATACATGGAGGCATATGTGGTCACCACATTGGCGCAAGAGCACTTGCCGGCAAAGCATTCCGGCAAGGTTTCTTTTGGCCGACAGCCCTCCAGGATGCAACTGCACAAGTAACCAAGTGTGAAGCGTGCCAGTTCCATTCCAAGCAGATACACCAGCCAGCTCAAGCTCTCCAGACGATCCCTTTATCCTGGCCATTTTCGGTCTGGGGGCTCGACATCCTCGGCCCCTTCCCCCGAGCTGTCGGGGGCTTTGAGTACTTGTACGTTGCAATCGACAAGTTCACAAAGTGGTCGGAAGTGGAAGCAGTGAGGAAGGTGACAACACAGTCAGTAGTCAAGTTCTTCAGGTCGATTGTTTGCCGTTTCGGGATCCCTAAAAGGATCATCACCGACAACGGCACGCAATTCACGAGCCGCACCTTCATGCAGTACGTCCAAGATCTTGGCGCCAAGGTCTGCTTCGCTTCTGTTGCTTATCCGAGGAGCAACGGTCAAGCAGAGAGGGCAAATGCTGAAGTGCTGCGCGGGCTCAAGACCAGGACTTTCGACAGGCTGTGCAAGTGCGGAAGGAACTGGATCGAGGAGCTGCCAGTGGTTCTTTGGTCGATCAGGACGACGCCAAATCGAGCCACTGGCCAGACACCTTTCGCTCTAGTCTATGGAGCAGAGGCAGTTCTCCCCACGGAACTCGTATACGGATCACCTCGAGTGCTCGCTTATGATGAGCTTGAGCAAGAGTAGCTGCGACAAGATGACGCGCTGCTCCTTGAGGAGGATCGTCTTCAGGCTGCTGTACGAGCTGCTCGATACCAGCAAGCTTTGCGCCGCTACCATAGCCGCAAAGTTAATGCTAGAAGCTTCGAGGAAGGCGACCTTGTTCTTCGGCGCGTTCAGTCCGCCAAGAATTTCAACAAGTTGACGCCGAAGTGGGAAGGCCCTTACCGGGTGAAACGAGTCACCAGGCCCGGCGCTGTCCGCCTTGAGACCGAAGATGGCATTCCGGTGAGCAACTCCTGGAAGGTTGAGCATCTTCGTAAGTTTTACCCATAGGGCGCAGTTGCCGGAACCTGTTCCGGCAACCACCTTTTGTACAAGTCTTGCCGATGTTGCATGTAATCCTTTGTACAAAGCCGGGCGCAGATCCCGTGCATAAGTAAAGCTCATGTGCTCCGCACATCCTGTCAATTTCATGCATTGTCTTCTTTATTGCATGCATTATCTGACACTTTGTGCAGCACCTACCTCCGGTAAGCAATGACGAGCCGAAAAGCTCCATATCTTTATTTTCTCCTCTTTCTTTTCTTTCTCAACAAAGGAAAGGAAGGATCCCTCGCAGACAAGTTTACTGGGGGGAAAGGAGAAGATAATGATGTGGACCAGGCATCGTTCAAGGAAGTTTCGCCTTGCCGGAAGGCAAACGACAGAAAAGCTAAGTGCCCAAAGTTTGAGCAATTAGTTTTAATTTTTAAGTTATCTTCCTCGAACGACCGTGCTTTGTATGGAAAACCTGTGCGCGGAGGAACCAACTTGTAGCTAGTTGCGCCCTTACTTTGTTTCGAGTCTGCTCAACAACTTAAGTGTGCTGCAACTAGTCACGACAAGGTTTCTTGTCGGAAGCAGCACCGCCAGCAGGCTGCTGACATCCCGCACTCAGCGCTCGCGGCTCGGGTGCCTACGCCGACAAGTTCCCTAAAAGCGTAGGGTAAAAACATACAAAGGAAGGAGTCTAGTAAAGGAAATAACGTGGCAATTGATAACAGAAATGAAGTTATATTACAAGATAACTTGTCGCAGCTCTAACAGATTGATCTTATAATATGGCTAGCAGCGACAAGGAGAAAGAGAAAACGGGTGGCCTAGTCTACGCGATCGCCCTCAACCCTCTTGATCTCGCTCACCTTGTCCAAAATGGGCGCGACAAGGGCCTTGAACGCATCCAGATCGGCGTCAGGCGGCAAGGATTTGAGGACGTTGGTGAGGTTGAGGCCTGGATTGCGGAAGGCCACCTTCACCAGCACCTTCTGAAGAACCCCCACGCAGATCCTGCGCGACTCGTCGGCCAGCTGCTTTGGGATCCTCTCCCGGAGTCGCTGGAGGGCCGTCTCCACGCCTTTGAAGAACAGGCTGAGCTTGGCGCTGGGTTGGAGATGCTCGTCGGAGGGATACCCAAAGTCCTCCATCCCCAGCTGCGCCAGCTCCCCGTCGATGGCAGCGGCAGCATCCACAAGACCTTCAGTCCAATGCTCCACTGTCTCCCTGAAGGCGTCATGGGCGGCAGCAGCACTCGCCAGCAATGCCTCGTCGGCCTTGACCTTCTCCGACAAGGTCACCTCTCGCTCCCTGGCGGCGTCCAGCGTTTGAGTCAGCGTAGCCAGCTTCAACTCGAGATCTGCGTTGGAGTCCTTGGCGGCGCTGAGCTCCTTGCTCCTCTTAGCGAGAAGACCCTGCAGCTCACCATGGGCGGCAGCATCCTTCTCGCGCTCACGCTTGAGCGCGACAAGCTCCTCGCCGCTCTTCTTGATATTGGCCTCTAGCTGCACCACCTTCGCCTCCAGCTCTTTCTTGGCGGCCTCAGCAGCTGCGGCAGCGTCCTTTGCTTCCTTGAGCGCCCCGCCAATTGCTTGCTCGCGCTCGGCAAGCTCCTCCTCGTGGCTGTCAAGGTTGACCTTCCGCTGCGCCAACTCTCCCTCCTGCGCAGATAGCTTCTCGGCAGCAAGCCGCTGTTGCTCTTCAACCTCAGCCTTCGCGAGGAGGAAGGCTTTCCTCTCCTCGGCGACTTGCTCCCGCTCCTCTGCCAAGCTCCGGAGAGTTTCCTGCTTGAGACCCCGGAGCTCCTCTGCGTGCTTCTCGATGTCGACTCCCGCCCTCGCGACGAGTGCTTCTCGGGACGCCAGCTTGGTTTGTCGGGCGCGGTAGAGCGACAACAGTTTCCGCAGCAGCCGCTCCTCCTCAGACTCACCGCTGCTGCTGTTGGGCGCATCGACCAGCGCCAGCCCAGCGGAGGCGAGCACCTCCTCGTCAAAAGCTTCTCCGTCGACCGGCGCCCTGGAGCTTGGCGCCCAGGGAAGCTTGATGAAGATACCGTCGTCGGCCTTCAAGTAGGCGCCGGGCTGCGGCTCTTTGGAGCCTGGCTCCGCGGCAGCGGCGGAGGGATCGGCGGTCGGCGCAGCGCCTAGCGCTCCTGCGGCCTCAGGGCCGTCAGTGCGATCGCCCGACCCCTCGCCAGCTTCTGCGGCGGCAGCCTTGGCGGCCTCTTCGCTGGCGGGCTCATCAGCACCGGCCCCTTCTTCGGTGGCGGCGGCGTCGTCGTTGCTGCCACGCGCGCCTTCCTCGCCGGCGTCCTCAGTCTCCATTGGCTCCGTAGCAGATGGATCTGAAGAACGAAGAAGGGAGAAAAGTCAAGCAAAAATCCAAGAAAGGGAATTCAGAAGAAGAAGAGCCCAAGGGAAGATTTCGGGCAATAAGAGTACTTGTACTAGGATCTGCGGTCGCGGTCTCAACCGCCGGAGGATCACTGGTGCCGTCCCTTGCCGGAGAACTGTCTCTTGCCGGGGAGTTCTCCCTTGCCGGAGAGCGCTCCCTTGCCGGGGACTCCTCCCTTCGCGGCGTAGTCGAAGCAGATGGCACTTCGGGGGCGGCTTCCGGGCCCTCCTGGTGAGGCTGTTCTGCTCCTACACAAATCAACAAGCAAGATATCAGTAGAGAAAAGAGCACCCATGCGCGCCCGACAGCAGGAAGTAAAACTACAAACTTACGCTGGGGGCTGCGCTGGGGGCTGCTTTGGGGAGTGGCTGCAGGGTCCGTCAAGTTGGTCTCAGACACACCCCCTGCTGACACGGTGGGATCATCTTCGATGATAATCACCGAGGCCTTGGCTCTCTTCGCCGCTCTCTAGGCCAGCGTCCCGAAAAGGAATGGGTTTAGATTGAAGCAAGTCAGAGACAAGATAAAAGCAACAAGATTGGAGAACTACAAGAACGCCAAAGAAACTTACTCTTCTTGCTCCTTGTCGGAGCTGAGCGCGGAGAGATCGAAGTCCGGCTCCCCTCCGGTGCGGCGAGGCGGAGGAGTAGGATCCCTTGCCCGCTTGGCAGGGGCGGTGGCGGTGGACCGGGAAGATCCCGCTCCAGTTGCCGCAGCAGCGTGAGGCGCTCCCGCGGCAACATTGCTTGCCGCGGTAGAGCGTGTCGCACGGCTTGGCAGCTGTTGGCTCATTTGCCGCCCCGCTACGTCCCCGGCCCTGCGGAGACGCCTTCTTGGCGGGGCCGGGGGCTCCGCCTGCGGCAGGCTGTATGAAGGCTCGGGCTCTTCCTCGCCGGCCTCACTCGGCTCAGCTTCAGGGCCGGCAAGATCTTCCTCACCGGCAAACTCCTCGCGCTCGGCAAGGCTTGCCGTCTCTGCCGCCTCTGCCTCCTCTACGGTGAACCCGAACGCGCCCGCGGCAGCTGCTGCCGCAGCCTCTTCCGCCCTAGTGGCGATGCGCTGCAGCTCCGCGTCGGTAGTGTCGCGGGTGAGGCTCTTCTGTTTGTCGGCGCGGACCGGCACTTCTACCAAGTCGTCGAAGAACGCTTGTACGACGTCATCCGCAGGTTGTTGCCAAGTTGGGGCGATTCCGTGCGAATCGCACAACGGCATCATCGCGCAGATCCGGTCAAGCGACGAATTGTTGCACAACAGAATGACGCTCCTCAGCAGCGTGAATGGATGTTGGGGATCTCGTTTGAACAACTCTAGGAGCATCGCATCCAGCTCCAGGACGGTGAAGTTGAAGTTGAGGCCCGAGCGCATCCTCATGATATCCGCCGAGTTCTTGAACTCCCAGGCTGGTCTCCCCATCTCCTGCAGGAGGGCGATGCGGCGGCGAAGAAAGTGTACGCCAACTGCGCCTACAGTAAGCCCGGCAAGCCTGAGGCGAAGAATCCGGGTGACGGCAATCTTCAGCCTGTCGTCCACCAGGGCCACATTGCTCCAATCATTGCCGCGCACTATTGGGGCTTGGCGCAGGGCAGTGAACGGCTGCGGATTCTCCTCGACGATCCAGCACCACTCCGCTCTCCACTCCTCCCACTTGCTGCGGAGCTCCCCCTCCAGATACGCCTCCTTCTTGCCTACTCTCGAGATCCAGGCGATCCCTCCGGCAAGCGGCTCTCCTCTCTCGACCCGAGGCATGAAGAAGTGGCGGAAGAGGGCTACATTTGGGTGGACTCCGACAAAGTTTTCGCACAAATGTGCGAAAACTGCCATGGTCAGAACGGCGTTGGGGGTGAAGTCAAGGAGGCGGAACCCGTAGGTGTTCATGATGTTGCAGAAGAAATCAGAAAAGGGCGGGCAGAGCCCGCAATAGAAGAACAATGCGAAGAACGGGTACCCGCTTGGAGCCAGTTCTGAAGCTGCAGCCGGGAGTACCCTCGTGCGCGGATGCGCACGCGTCTCCGTCGACCAGAAGAGGTAGTAGTACTCCCTCAGCTCCTGCGCACTGAGCTGAGGGAGGAAGAGGGCCCGCTCCTTCCGCAGCGCCGCGAGCCGCTACACCTCGGCCGACTTCACGCCCTTCCCCTTGTCGGCTTTTGGAGCCACGGCGGAGGTGGTGGGGGAGATCGGCGGCGGTGGTGATGCTGGTGGCAATGGGGAGCGGAGCGCTGCTCTCTTTCTGCTTCGAGAAGAAGGGGGGCAGTGGAGATTTCTGGAGTTGGAGCAACAAACGGCGAGATGGGCGAACTGCCCCTGTTTCCCCTTCTTATAAAGAGGGAGGGGGCGGACGTTTCGCCCTTCCGGATAAAGAAGCCACCCACGATCTCTCCCACGACGCCGCATTCGACGCGTGCCGTTAGGGAGGGCGCGGTGGATACGGAGTCAGATACGGCGTAACCCAGGCCGCGTGTGCCCGTGCCCTGTTTTGGGCCTGGCCCAACAACGCTTGGCACCGTGTATGGCCCAGGCCCGGGGGCTCCTGTCGGTGTACTAGAATAGGGGTACCCTAGTACCCCGAACTTGTGCACGGGCAGTTGCAGCACCCCGCGGCAAGGCTTGCCGGGCGACCGCCAAGATCCTCCATGGTTCCTTTGGAGCCATTCAAGAACAAAGTATTTAAGACCAGGAGACAAGGCCCGGGCAAGAGGAGCTTGCCGAGAAGGCCAACCAAGGCATTTCAAGTAACTTGCTGCGACGCGCCGCGCGTCCCGGCAAGGCCCGGTGAGCGACAAGCTCCCGGACCCGACAAGACAATGACTGCGGCAAGGCACTTGCCACGACAAGCGGCCACTCTGTGCCCACGCTCTAGCGCATCCACCAACGTGTCGCTCTGGGGGCCTTTCCAGGCGCACGTGGCAGGAGGCCGTGCAGCCAGCGGTGCGCGGTGGCATGCGAAGCTGACAAGATCGCCATCGTGGCGAGCGGTGGCGCCCCTGACGGTCCTTTTCTGCATTGTTTGGGCTACACAGACGGGCATTTAATGCCCTTGTCCCCTGCCGTCAGGGTTAGGTAGGAAACACTGTACAGGCAGCTGTACCAACCACCTCTCTTTTTACATTTGTACCCTTGTCTACGTTGCCACCTGTCGGTGACCCCTTGAGCATATAAAAGGAGGCCCGTGCGCAACGTAGAGGGGGGTCGGCTCATTCGGAAGCCAGAAATACACTTAGCTCTCTCGAGCAAGAAGAGAATAAAATCAGACAAGCAGCAGTAGGAGTATTATCTCTCCGGAGAGCTCCGAAGCTGGGTAAATTGCTCGTGTGTCTTGCCTCGATCTGCTCTTCGTGCGACCTCCGCCCCCCGCCGAACCGAAAGGGGCTCGGTCCGCCGGTCCCATAGGTGTTCGTGGATCAGTTTCCCCGACACACTCCATGTATATGTCCATGTCGTGAGACCAATATGTTTGAAAATTCCTTTTAATTTACTGCACATGGATTTAACTCGCACACAAGTACACAAATATGATTTTTCCATTATGGTTAGCTGTTGCATGTACATGTAGTTCAAATTTTAATTACGGTCATTAAATGGCTAGAAAATCACTTAAATGTCTTTAAAAGGTCAAATGACCCCTGATTTTTCCAAATTTTCACATGACAGTTGTATTAGTGCACATTAAATATAGAAAAAAATTGAAGGCCGTAAGGGGAAGCTATCTCCCATTCATCATCAAACATGAATTGTTCCCTCTCGGAAGCACGAGCCTTCTAGTGAGTTGCTTTAGTTTGTGAGGGGTGTGCGTCCAAACTTTCGTCAACCATAACAAATATTTGTACCACATCATCTTGGTGGCATGACATTAAATCAAGCAAGGTTTCATGTGTTTCTAATCTTTTTAAAAAAATTGGAATTAAAATGCCATGGCACTCCATGCATGTGTCCATGTCGTGAGACCAATATGTTTGAAAATTCCTTCTAATTTACTGCACATGGAGTTAACTCGCACACAAGTACACAAATATGATTTTTCAAACCGTTATGGTTAGCTGTTGCATGTACATGTAGTTAAAATTTTAATAACGGTCATTAAATTGCTAGAAAATCGCTTAAATGTCTTTAAAAGGTCAAATGACCCCTGATTTTCCAAATTACATCAAGCAAGGTTTCATGTGTTTCTGATCTTTTGTAAAGTTTTGGAATTTAAATGACATGGCACTCCATGCTTAATTGTCTCATAGCCGTTAGACTAATAGGTTTAAAAATTCCTTCCAATTTACTGCACATGGAATTAAATCGCACACAAGTACACAAAATATGACTTTTCAAACCATTATGGTTGGCTGTTGCATATACAGGTAGTTCAAATTTGAATTACGGTCATTAAATGGCTAGAAAATCACTTAAATATCATAAAAGTTCAAATGACCCCTGAAATTTTCCAAAATTGACATGACAGCTGTATTAGTACTACAAATTTTTTCGTACATTTAAAATAACATCCGTTGCCACTTTACTCCAAATTTGTCTTTCACAGCTAATAAAAAATATCCACAACATCACACACAGTTTTTTTGTAGGAACCATTTGCGATGAAACTTTTGGTGTCTATATAAGTCTTCCTCCTTAAGCTTCGCGGGCTCGTCTGCTCCAGTGCCGGCAACCCCCGAATCCATGAATCTCGATCCCCATTACCGCACCCCCTTCTTGCAACGATGACGCCATGGAAACACTTCGTGAAGGCCCGTATGATGGTTGCATCCTCCCCGAGCGCCGTCGCCTGCGCCTAGAGCGCAGCCGCCTACACCGAGAGTGTCGCCGCATCCGCATTGAGTGCGACTGCATCCGCTGAGAGGGCGTCTGTGGTAGCCGATAGGGCAGCTGCAGCAGCCGAGACGGCTGCAGCTACTCTTGCAATGGTGGCTGCAAACACCGAGAGCGCTCGAGCTGCCATCCGTGCCGCCGATGTCGCCCTGGCCCGGGTCGAGGCCATCCACGCCAAGATTGAGGATGCACACGCCAAGATATTCTAGGCCACCTCGGAATCCAGCATGCAACCCATGTCCAAAAAGGCGGCGGTGGCCATGGAGCTCCTGCTTCCTCATGAGATCGCTGAGCGGGAGCTGGAGATGCAGGAGGCGGCGGAGATCATGGAGCGCCGGGAGGAGGAGTTGCGCGTGGCCGAGGTCAAGGTAGAGAAGAGTCTATCCATTGAGGAATCGGTGGTGGAGTACCAACGCGAGCTCTTGCGCAGCCACCACTACAAGTACTACAACCTTGAGGGCGGCGCCAAGGACGAGGACAATGACAAGGACGCGGTCGACTTCAGTAGGTGGGACGCGAAGTCCACCAACGGCGGCATGTCGCCATGACAAGTCATCGACGTCCCATCTCACACCGGCGATGCATAGGCTGGCGCGGTGGTGGATTTGTTAAATTTATGCATACTTAGGGTTTGGTTATAATGCTGGTCTTTTGTTAGAGCAATGTTTAGGTCAATTAGCTCTGTTTAATTACCAAAACTCTCGATTCAGTAAGTGTGGTCTGTGTGCTGTACGCTCTTTTGTGTGCCCAAATTAGCAAGTGATATTAAATTATGCAATGACGTACCTGGAGAAATTTCCACCAAAATTTGAATTATCAAACTCATCCCATGCTCGTAAAGCAGAAGAATCGTTTGCGATGCACACGATCATTCAAAGTGAATGGTGTCCAGCGGCACCATGTGCACAGTTTCCTTCCACATTTCCAAATTTTTGGCCTACTGCCGAAATATCTAACCCCCTTTCCCACCCCCTTTTCTCCCCGACCACAAGTCACATTTCCCCTATTTCCTCCTTCCTTCCTTCCTTCCTTCCTAAGCTATATCCGCTTCCTCGCTTGCTTCCTAGCTCTCACCATCTCACATCCTACCATCGGGGTCGCCATGGTCTTCTTCATTGACCTCTCCAGCGGTTCCTCCTCCGACGACGACTCCTTCACCACCCAGGTATGACTCTCTTCTCTCTCTCGGGCTATGACTGGAATGAAGGATTTTTACCCGGTGGTTGATTTGAGTCATTTCTTCCTCTTGTAGCTCCCTAGGGCCATCAGTTTCAATGAATGGAGCGGGGTGGCCGAAGATTTGTCTATACATTTTCACCATCAATCTCCATGGGTGAAGCTAGTTGCGTTTCAATCTGTGGACAGTGGGAGGAAGTTTCTGGCATGTGCAGAGAAGGTTAGACCTCTTTCGTTGTTACATATCATTTGTTAGATGTGATTCAGACACTGTCACGGTCCCACCCCATTCATACCACACCTTCAACAAAACACATCCTTAGACAGTTTCATAATTTGTACCTAATATCTAAAAATGTTGCCATCTCATCAGCGGTGCCATTAGAAAATTATTCGGCGCCGCTTCAACAGTTTGTGCAACCAACTTTGGTCCACACATTCGAGCAGCCAAGCTGTAAAATACTAAATCTTTATGGCACGAAGGAACTGCGCACCAGAGCAACTAGGTGCTCTGGAGTCCGGGCCCGTGATTTTTTTTCCGCTGCATGGGTTCGCCAGTGCAAGGCATAGGTGCGAGAAGTAGCAACAGTTGTCTTTACACCGGTTTTGGCATACACAGTGGACGCCTATCGGTGCAACAGACCCTGGGTCTGTTGCCCTGACTGTGCACAGGCACAAGATCAAGATTGAAGCACTAGTCCAAGATGGAGTACAAGAAACCAAGAGATTCTAAGAACCAACAAGCAGATCAGAGGGACAAAGACCAAGCCAGAAGAGCAAGATGTCGTCAAGAAAGAGGCCTCCCTTGCCGGGCGGGCGAGCCCGGCAAGGGGCGAGGCCACCCCAGAAGAAGATGACCAAGACGTCCCGGCAGGGCCTGCCGGGACTTGCGAAGACCAGATCACCTCACCGACCACTCCACCACGACTCACGTCGTCGATCAGTACGGTGTCAAGCCACAAAGTGATTATGTGGCAGCCATTCGCCACATGGCAGCCACTTTCTACCAAGAAACCCCATAGAAGACACCCGTCCCATGACGTGTCGGACGCGTAGGCATGGAGCTGGCAAGATAGCCCGGCAAGCCTTGCCGGGCAACCAACAACGTGACGTTAAGTGGCGCATTAAATGGGCACTGTCAGCCTGTAGAGTTAGGTATGATAGCTCTATTTGCTATCTTATTAGTGTCTAATGACTAATTTTCCACTGTGGTGACCCCTTAACCTATAAAAGGAGGCCCTTGGCAACGGTTCGAGAGGTTGGGAAGTTAGATCACTCACACCCCGTACGCGCGTAGTCGCTACCGCCCTAAGGCAACCCTTGGCGGGCAAGTGTACTGGGCACCACCACTACATTTCCACCATCATTCCACCAAAGTAGGAGTAGGGTTTTACGCCTCGCGGCAGCCCGAACCTGGGTAAAACTTCCTGTGTGATCTCTGCCGCGCTGCCCCATGTTGGTCTGCTCTTTGTGCAACGCGACTCCCCCCTGCCGAACCAGCAAGGGGCCGTCCTGGTCCCATAGGTGGCCGTGGTTTCCCGCGACATCTTTGGCGCGCCAGGTAGGGGGTCGCTTGTGGGAACCTGAAGACGTGAGCAGCGCGTCATCTTCATCGCCATCTGCATCTTCGACGGCCCGTCGACCATGGCGCCCAAGAAGAAACTAGCTTCTTCGGTTCATCCATCCACCTCGAAGGCTCCACCGCCCACGGCCTCCAACGCTGCGTGGGGCACGAAGATGCACGAGGACGCAAACGCTGTTGGGGGTGTGGTAGGATCGGGCGGCACCGCCACCCCTTCCCTCGCGGCCGATGTAAGAACAAGAGGCACCGGAGGAGAGCAGTATCAGCAACACCTCGGCAGCCACGCTCCGCTTGCCGACAGGCAGAGCCGCAGTGATGGCGCTCGATCGGAGGCAAACAGTCGCCCTTCGGCCGCCCCTGTCACTGGTGCGGCCTCTACACGCATGCTTTCCCCCAAACGAGTCGACCATCCCGCTGTGCCCAACGGAGCCACTAACCCTCGAGCGCCTCCACCTCACCAACCTGCCATCCAGGTCGTTGCACCATAACAGCGGGGGTGCAGTGCTGCCGCCACTGGCTCCGTCCGGAGCCGAGCAATGGCGCGATCGACTTCGTCATCATCTATGCCAAGCACAACCTCGGAGGCCATGGCGCGGGCTCAGCTTCAGCTAAGTTTTCCACCGGCGGCCGAGCAGATGGACGAATGGCATGCCACCATCCAAAGTCTGCTCCGTTTCACTAAAGCCAAGGGATCAAGACGAGCTGCCTGCTGCGACCTCCCCAAGCTACGGCGATGGCCCAAGCCGCTGCCCGTACGGAGGGGGCCGTCCCCACGGTGCAGTCCCCACCACGGCAGCCAGCACGGGCGTGACCAAATCAAGACCCCGATGACGTCTCGATGACCTCCTCTGACCCTCGAGCACGTCTAGGCCAACAACAAACCCTGAAAGATAGGCGGAGAGGAGATGTGTGCATCGTCGAGCGGCGCCATGGCGGCCTCCTCCAAACCGACGGGCACGACAACCCTAATGAGCCCGCACTCGGTGTTGGCGGGCCCCTACACTTTGAGGTTGGCTGCCCTGACTTCACCCGTGAGCTGCGGCAAGTCTGTTGGTCGTCCATTCACACGTTCAAGCCATAGATACCTGAGAAGTACGATGGGAGGCTAAACCCGGCAGAGTTCCTGAGCATCTACACCATCGCTGTTCAGGCTGCCTGGGGGAGAGATGAGAAGGTGTTCGCCAACTACTTACCTTTGGACCTCAAGTCCAATGTGAGGTCTTGGCTGACGCACCTGCCAGAGAACTCTATTTCATCATGGGAAGACCTGTGCCACGAGTTCACCGGTGCTTTCACCGGTGGCCACCAGGAGCTGGGTCGACCCAGTGATCTGCAGCTTCTCCTACAGAAGGAAGGAGAAACCCTCTGTAAGTATCCGACAGCCGTGATAGCTGCCTTCCAGTCCAATGTGCACAACCGCCAGATCAGTTCTAAGATGAACATGCGGTTGCCCAAGACTGTGAAGGATCTGTACACCCTAGTGGATAAGTGTGCTCATATGGAGGAGGGAAGGAAGTTGCCCGGAGAGGAAGATTGCATCAATGCTGATTCAGAGGATGATGATGAGTCCACCAGTCAGAAGAAGAGCAAGAAGCATAGTAAGAAGTGGAGGGATAAGGCAGTGTTGACCGTTGAAGGATCAAGCACCCCTAGTATCGGCAAGGACACCAAGGTTAAGGTCCCCTGCAAGGAGGCTACCATACGCATTGATCGCCGAGAAGCTGCAGCTACTGAGAAGGTCAGGAAGGGTGATGGGCCATACTGCAAGATCCATCGGACCAAAGGCCACGACCTTCAAGGGTGCTATCAGGCTGAGCAGTTGGTCAAGAGAGAGAGCAGAATATTAGAAGTGTGATGAGGAAAAGGGTCAGAATGTCGCTGGCAGTAAGGGCCGAGGCGGTGAAGCAAATCGCCCAGCAAACCCTTTTGAAATAAAGGAAAACCCATAAGGGGCCAGGAGAAGGAAGCCTGTGATAATGAGGGTGATAGAGGAGATGAAGAGGAAACCAGTGAGCAAGAGTTTCAGAAGGCCACTGACGCCCTGTGCGTTGACGGGGGTGCATCTCTGGACACCTCCCACCGCTAGCTCAAGCGGTGGGCACGGGAAGTCGATGCCGTGGAACCTGTGCTAGAGGCCCAGAAGCCGCTCAAATAGTCCCGTACACCCATCATCTTTGACAAAGAGGATCCTCCTAGTCGTACCACTGCAGTAGGGTGCCTGCGGTTGTTGGTTTCTCCAACAATTCACAACCTCAAGGTCACGAAGATGCTGGTGGATGGTGGGCCGGACTGAATCTGATTTCGCAAGTAGTTATTAGCAAGCTTCAGATAGCAGAATAAGAGCTAGAGGTTACCAACACGTTTCAAGGAATTAATCCCGGTAGGAGTCATCCTAAGGGAAAGATCACGTTGCCGGTGACATTTGTGGGAGAACTGAACTACCGTACTGAGAAGATTGTGTTTGACGTGGTTGATCTCCCCCTGCCGTACAATGGGATTCTTGGACACCCGGCTCTGGCTAAATTCCTTGTGGCATCTCACTATGCCTACAGCACCTTGAAGATGCCTGGGCCACTGGGAGTTCTCACCATCCCATCAGATGAGAAAGATGACATCATTTGGGTGGACAAGATGTATTGGGACGCGGTCGCGGCAGAGGCAGCGACGGCAGCAGTTCCCACCAAGGAAAGCAAAGGACAGAAAAAGGATTGTAGGACCTCCGGCAAAGAGTCCAGGAAGCGTGCCCCCACCGAGTTCACGACACCGGTTGAGGACGTGCCGGAGTGCTCTCGCAACAAGAGATCCAAGGTTGCTGCTACGCAAGTGAAAAGGGTCCCGGTAGGGCTAGTTGGTGTTGATGGTACTTTCACCATCAGCGCCACCCTTGATGACAAATGGGAAAGTGCGCTCGTTGCCTTCCTGTGGGAGAATATCAATGTGTTTTCCAGGCAACCATCTGATATCCCCGGTTTCCCAGGGAGGTAACCGAGCACCACCATGTTGTCTGCCCACACGCCAGACCTGTTAAGCAGAAAGTTCGAAAGCAGGCCTTGGAGAGGCAGCAGTTTATTACAAAAGAGATCAAGAAGCTTGAGGCAGCTGGTTTGGTCAAAGGAGCGCTACATCCCACTTGGCTAGCAAACCCAGTGGTGGTCCGGAAGGCAAACAGGAAGAGGAGGCTGTGCATTGATTTCACAGATCTCAACAAGGCTTGCCCGAAGAACCCGTTTCCCTTGCCGCGTATTGATCAGATTGTGGATTCCACTTCAGGCTATGATTTGCTCTCATTTCTGGATGCATATTCTAGATATCACCAGATCTTCATGTCCAAAGAAGATGAGGAGAAGACGTCGTTCATCACTCCATGTGGTATGTACTGCTTTGTCCACATGCCATTCAGATTGAAGAGCGCCGGGTCCACCTTTGCAAGAGCAGTCTAGATTGGTTTCAAACCTCATCTGCACAGAAACATTGAAGCTTATATGGATGACATCATGGTCAAGACCAAGGACAGAGCAACTCTTATCCAAGATTTAGAGGAGACGTTTGCAAATCTCTGAAAGGTCAACTTGAAGCTCAACCCAGAGAAGTGTGTGTTCGGTGTCCCCTCTGGGAAGCTGCTTGGATACTTTGTGTCCCACAGGGGAATCGAAGCTAATCCCGACAAGATCAAGGCCATTGAGCAGATCCAAGCACCAAGGACAGTTAAGGATGTGAGGCGACTGACGGGATGTATTGCAGTGCTAAGCAGGTTCATCTCCAAATCTGCCGAGCATGCCCTGCCGTTCTTCAAGATTTTGAAGAAGGCAGGTCCCATGAAGTGGACTCCCGAAGCAGATGCAGCTTTGCAAGAGTTGAAGGCCTACCTTGGTTGCTCCCAAACTTTAGGAGTCATTGTTGTTATACTTGGCGGCAACCAACCAAGTGGTCAGTGCAGGCTTGGTAGCACAGCGAGAAGTGAATGAGGAAGAGAGTGAGCAGAGACCAGCAGAGTCAGATAAGGATCATGACAACAGTGGGCACGGCAACGAGGGCAACCCCAAGGAGGGCGAGGAAGAAAGTGGTGCAGTGCTTAGTGTATTTCATCATCTCCTTCTTATAGGGGTGCTAGATCGAGGTACTCTGGCGTGCAAAAGTTGATTTTTGGTCTCATCATGGCCTCAAGGAAACTGCGCCACTACTTCCAAGGCCATGAGATCATGGTTGTTACTCGTTTCCTGCTGCAACGGATACTCTAAAACCCATAGGCCACCGGCGGAATGGTGGAGTCGGCTTAGAGCTATCTATTTTTGGTTTGAAGTTTGAGAGAACATCAACTATCCAGAGTAGGGCATTGGCAAAGTTTATTGCAGAATGGACGCCAACCTCTGATGAGGAAGGGACAGAGACAGTTATCCCCGACAAGGAATCATGCCCAAGAATGGATTATGTATTTTGATGGTGCTTTTTCCCTGCAAGGTGCAGGGGCTGGCGTGCTTCTTGTCGCCCCCTCCGGGGAGCACTTGAAGTACATCGTCCAAATGCATTTTGCCCGGGAAGAAGCCACCAACAATACAATGGAGTATGAAGGGCTCCTTGTCGGATTCAGGATTGCAGCAGAACTGGGAATTAAGAAGCTGATCATTCGAGGAGATTCACAACTGGTGGTGAGACAAGTGAACAAGGATTATCAAAGTACATTGATGGAGGCATACGTCGAGGAAGTGAGAAGATTGGAGGAGCAATTTGATAGATTGCAAACAGAGCACGTACCCTGTGCGGAAAATAGCATAACTGATTATCTGTCAAAGTGTGCTGCGCAGAAGCTTCCTGTTGAACCAGGAACTTTTGTTCTCCATCTTATTCAGCTCTCCGTATCCCCAGCAAACAATGTCCCGGAAGAGGAGAAAGTTGGACACCGGTAAGCCTCTCCCAGTAGAGACATCCGCTCCCGGCAGAGAGCCTGCCAGAAACAACTCCTCGCAGCCTGCCAGACCACCCCCTTCAGCCGGGCCCATGGTCCCCACGTACGAGGCTAGTGCTCCCGGAGTAGAGGAGGTGCCGCTAGTCCTTGTTGCCGAGCCTCAAGCTCCAACTTGGGCAAGGCACATTGTCCGCTTCCTCCAAACCAGAGAGCTTCCCGGTGATCAAGATGAAGCTGAAAGAGTATCCTGGAGGGCCCGTATGTACCAGTTTGTTGATGGCACTCTATATAGAAGGAGTCCCAACGGTGTCAAATTGAGGTGCGTCTACCGGGAAGAAGGAAAGGAACTGCTGGCTGAGATACACAAAGGAATGTGCGGCTCCCACATTGGATCAAGAGCATTAGTTGGGAAAGCATTCCGGCAAGGATTCTATTGGCCCACGGCCCTCCAAGATGCAGTCGAGCTAGTCACTAAGTGTGAAGCCTTCCAGTTCCATTCCAAGAAAACCCACCTGCCTGCCCAAGCGCTTAAGACAATCCCTCTATCATGGCCATTTTTGGTCTGGGGGCTCGATATCCTCGGCCCCTTCCCCCAAGTAATCAGGGGCTTTGAATTCTTGTTTGTTGACATCGACAAGTCTACAAAGTTGCCAGAAGTGACTTCTGTGAGAAAGGTGACTTCTCAGTCAGCTATACTTCTTGGTAGATCTGGTGTGTCGTTTTGGAGTTCCAGCAAGGACCATCACTGACAACAGCACCCAGTTCATGAGCCACGCCTTCATGCAATATGTTCATGCCCTCGGATGCAAAATCTCATCTGCCTCTGTGGCACACCCCCGGAGCAATGGACAAGCTGAAATGGAGAACGCTGAAGTGCTGCATGGACTCAATACAAGAACCTTTGATACACTGCTGAAGCACGGCAGGCGGTGGATTGAGGAGTTGCCGGTGGTTCTCTAGTCCCTCAGAACGACACCAAACCGAGCCACCGGGCAGACTCCCTTCTCCCCGGTCTACGGGGCAGAAGCAGTTATCCCCACGGAACTCATTTACGGGTCGCCTCGAGTGCTTCCTTACGATGAAGTTGTGCAAGATCAGCACCGATGTGACGACGCTGTGCTACTCGAGGAGAACCGTCTCCGGGCTGCCGCGCGTGCTGCACGCTATCAGTAAGCCCTGCATCACTATCATAGCAGTAAGGTTCATGCCCAGTGTTTTGAGGAAGGTGACCTTGTCCTTAGGCGCGTTCAGTCCGCCAAGGGTACACACAAGTTGTCACCAAATTGGGAAGGCCCTTACCGGGTAGTACGAGTCACCAGACCCAGCGCAGTCCGTCTGGAGACCGGAGATGGCACTCTGTTGCAAAACTCATGGAATATTGAGCATCTCCATAAGTTCTACCCATAAGGCGCGAGGCTACCAGGCCCTGCCCGGCAGCCACCCATTTGTAAAGGCCTTGCCTCAGCTGCATGTAACCGATACATCTCCAACGTATCTATAATTTTTGATTGTTCCATGCTATTATATTACCCGTTTTGGATGTTTATGGGCTTTATTTTACACATTTATATCATTTTTGGGACTAACCTACTAACCGGAGGCCCAGCCCGAATTGCTATTTTTTTTGCCTATTTCAGTGTTTCGAAGAAAAAGAATATCAAATGGAGTCCAAACGGAATGAAACCTTCGGGAGCGTGATTTTTGGAACAAACGTGATCTAGAGGACTTGGAGTGGAAGTCAAGAAGCAAACAAGGTGGCCACTAGGGTGGAGGGCGTGCCCCCCTACTAGGCATGCCCCCTGTCTCGTGGGCCCCTCGGGAGTCCATCGACCTATTTCTTCCTCCTATATATACCCATGTACCCCAAAAACATTAGAAGCGACCACGAAAAACTATTTCCACCGCCGTAACCTTCTGTATCCACGAGATCCCAACTTCGAGCCTTCACCGGTGCTCCGCTGCAGGGGGAATCGGCCACAGAGGTCCTCTACATCATCTCCAAGGCCTCTCCGATGAGTTGTGAGTAGTTTACCATAGACCTTCAGGTCCATAGTTATTAGCTAGATGGCTTCTTCTCTCTCTTTGAATCTCAATACCATGTTCTCCTCGATCTTCTTGGAGATCTATTCGATGTAACTCTTTTTGCGGTGTGTTTGTCGAGATCCGATGAATTGTGGGTTTATGATCAAGTTTATCTATGAGAAATATTTGAATCTCCTCTGATTCTTTTATGTGTGATTAAGTTATCTTTCCAAGTCTTTTAGATTTATCAGGTTGGTTTGGCCTACTAGATTGATCTTTCTTGCAATGGTAGAAGTGCTTAGCTTTGGGTTCAATCTTGCGGTGTCCTTTCCCAGTGACAGCAGGGGCAGCAAGGCACCTATTGTATTGTTGCCATCGAGGATAAAAAGATGGGGTTTATATCATATTGCATGAGTTTATCCCTCTACATCATGTCATCTTTATTAATGCGTTACTCTATTCTTTATGAACTTAATACTCTAGATGCATGCTGGATAGCGGTCGATGTGTGGAGTAGTAGTAGTAGTAGATGCAGGCAGGAGTCGGTCTACTTGTCACGGACGTGATGCCTATATACATGATCATGCCTAGATAATCTCACAATTATTCGCTTTTCTATCAATTGCTCGACAGTAATTTGTTCACCCACCGTAATACTTATGCTATCTTGAGAGAAGCCACTAGTGAAACCTATGGCCCCCGGGTCTATCTCTTATCATATCAGCTTTCAATCTACTTTTATTTGCATATTTACTTTTCCTATCTATATTATAAAATACCAAAAATATATTTATCTTACCATATTATCTCTATCAGATCTCACTTTCACAAGTGGCCTTGAAGGGATTGACAACCCCTTTATTGCGTTGGTTGTGAGTTCTTGTTTGTTTGTGTAGGTGCGTGGGACTTACGAGGAGCCTCCTACTGGATTGATACCTTGGTTCTCAAAAATTGAGGGAAATACTTATGCTACTATTGCTGCATCACCCTTTCCTCTTCAAGGAAAACCAACGCAAGCTCAAGATGTAGCAAGAAGGATTTCTGGCGCCGTTGCCAGGGAGGTCTTCGCTCAAGTCAAGACATACAAAGTACCCGTCACAAACTCATCTCCCTCACACTTACATTATTTTCCATTTGCCTCTTGTTTTCCTGTCCCCCACTTCACCCTTGGCGTTTTATTCGCCCTCTCTTTCCCAATCTCCTCTCTCTTTCGCTCGCCTTCTTGTTTGCTTGTGTGTTGGATTACTTGTCGCGATGGCGCAAGATAATACCAAATTGTGTGACTTTTCAAATACCAATAATAATGATTTCCTTAGTACTCCGATTGCTCCTCTTGATGATGTTGAGTCTTGTGAAATCAATGCTGCTTTGCTGAATCTTGTTATGAAAGATCAATTCTCCGGCCTTCCTGGTGAAGATGCCGCTACCCATCTAAACAACTTTGTTGATTTGTGTGAGATGCAAAAGAAGAAAGACACGGATAATGATATTGTTAAATTTAAGTTATTTCCGTTTTCACTTAGAGATCGTGCTAAAGTTTGGTTTTCGCCTTTGCCTAAGAATAGTATTGATTCATGGAATAAGTGCAAAGATGCTTTTATCTCTAAGTATTTTCCTCCCGCTAAGATCATATCTCTTAGGAACGATATTATGAATTTTAAACAACTTGATCATGAGCATGTTGCCCAATCTTTGGAAAGAATGAAATTAATGATTCGCAATTGCCCTACTCATGGTTTTTATGGATGATCATACAAAATCATTATGCCGGATTGAATTTTGCTTCTAGAAATCTTTTAGATTCGGCCGCGGGAGGCACTTTTATGGAAATCGCCTTAGGAGAAGCTACTAAACTCCTTGATAATATTATGGCTAATTATTCTCAATGGCACACCGAAAGATCTACTAGTAAAAAAGTGCATGCTATAGAAGAAATTAATGTTTTGAGTGGAAAGATGGATGAACTTATGAAATTGTTTGCTACTAAGAGTGCTTCTATTGATCCCGATGATATGCATTTGTCTACTTTGATTGAGAATAATAATGAATCTATGGATGTGAATTTTGTTGGTAGGAATAAATTTGGTAACAATGCTTATAGAGGAAACTTTAATCCTAGATCGTTCCCTAGCAATTCCTCTAATAATTATGGAAATTCCTACAGTAATTCTTATGGTAATTTTAATAAGATGCCCTCTGATTTTGAGAATAGTGTGAAAGAATTTATGATCTCTCAAAAGAATTTTAATGCTTTGCTTGAAGAAAAATTGCTTAAAGTTGATGATTTGGCTAGGAACGTTGATAGACTTTCGCTTGATGTTGATTCTTTGAAACTTAGATCTACTCCACCTAAGCATGATATCAAGGAGTCTCTCAAAGCTATGAGAATTTTCATTGATGAGTGCAAAGAAAGAACCACTAGATTGCGTGCTAAGAAAGATTGCTTAGTAAAGGCATGTTCTTCTAGTTTCCATGAAAATAATGATGAAGATCTAAAAGTTATTAATGTGTCCCCTATTAAATCTTTGTTTTGCAATATGAATCTTAATAATGATGGGACTGGAGATGAGTCAACTTTAGTTAAAAGGCGTCCCAATGATTCGGAGTTCTTAGATCTTGATGCTAAATTTGGTAAAAGTGGGATTGGAGAGGTCAAGACTTTAAATAGCATTGAACCCACTATCTTGGATTTCAAGGAATTTAATTATGATAATTGTTCTTTATAAAGTTGTATTTCCTTGTTGCAATTAGTTGTGAATTCTCCTCATGCTTATAGTCAAAATAAAGCTTTTACCAAACATATTGTTGATGCCTTGATGCAATCTTTTGATGAAAAACTTAATTTGGAAGTGTCTATACGTAGAAAACTTAATGATGAGTGTGAACCTACTATAAAGATTAAAATTAAAGTTCATGAGTGTTATACTTTGTGTGATTTGGGTGCTAGTGTTTCCACGATTCCGAAAACTTTATGCGATATTCTAGGTTTCCATGATCTTGATGATTGCTCTTTAAATTTGCACTTTGCGGATTCCACCATTAAAAAGCCAATGGGAAGGATCAATGATGTTCTCATTATTGCAAATAGGAATTTGGTGCCCGTAGATTTTATCGTTCTTGACATAGATTGCAATCTTTCATGTCCTATTAATCTTGGTAGACCTTTCCTTAGAACGATTGGTGCGATTATTGATATGAAGGAAGGGAATATTAAATTCCAATTTCCATTAAGGAAAGGCATGGAGCACTTTTCAATAAAGAAAGTCAAATTACCTTATGAATCTATCATGCGAGCTACTTATGAATTGAGTGTCAAAGATGGCACTACTTAGATCTATCCTCGCTTTTATGCCTAGCTAGGGGCGTTAAACGATAGCGCTAGTTGGGAGGCAACTCAATTTTATTTTAGTTTTTTTTGTTTTTGATTCTGTTTAGTAATAAATTTTGCATTTACCTTCTGTTTAGATGTGTTTTCATGTTTTAATTAGTGTTTGTGCCAAGTAGAACCTATAGGATAACCCATGGTGATAGTTAATTTGATTCTGCTGAAAAACAGAAACTTTGCACGCACGGAAATAATTTTAGTAATTCACAGAAACGTCATTTTGCGTTGATTCTTTTTTCTGTAGATCAATAGACAAATTTCCCAGGACTTCCTATTTTTGTAGGATTTTTAGAGTTCCAGAATTATTCGAGAGTTACAGATTGCTACAGACTGTTCTGTTTTTGACAGATTCTACTTTTCGTGTGTTGTTTGCTTATTTTGATGCATCTATGGCTAGTATGTAAGGGTATGAAACATAGAGAAGTTGGAATACAGTAGATTTAACACCAATATAAATAAATAATGAGCTCATTACAGTACCTTATGTGGTGGTTTTTCTTTCTTGCACTAACGAAGTTTATGAGATTTCCTGTTGAGTTTTGTGTTGTGAAGTTTGCATGTTTTGGGTAAAGATTTGATGGACTATGGAATAAGGAGTGGCAAGAGCCTAAGCTTGGGGATGACCATGGGACCCCAAGATATTCAAGAATAGCCAAAATCCTAAGCTTGGGGATGCCCCGGAAGACATCCCCTCTTTCGTCTTCGTCTATCGGTAACTTTACTTGGAGCTATATTTTTATTTGCCACATGATATGTGTTTTTCTTGGAGCGTCTTGTACGATATTAGTCTTTGATTTTTAGTTTACCACAATCATCCTAGCTGTACACACCTTTTGGGAGAAACCCACTTGATTGGAATTTATTAGAATACTCTATGTGCTTCACTTATATCTTTTGAGCTAGATAGTTTTTGCTCTAGTGCTTCACTTATATCTTTTAGAGCACGGCGGGGGCTTTATTTTGTAGAAATTATTAATCTCTCATGCTTCATTTATATTATTTTGAGAGTCTCTTAGAACAGCATGGTATTTTCTATGGTTATAAATTTGGTCCTAGAATGATGGGCATCCAAGTTGGGTATAATAAAAACTATCATAGAAAGTGAATTGGATGCTATGATCAATTTGATACTTGATAATTGTTTTGAGATATAGAGGTGGTAATATTAAAGTCATGCTAGTTGTGTGATTATGAATTTAAAGAATACTTGTGTTGAAGTTTGTGATTCCCGTAGCATGCACGTATGGTGAACCGCTTTGTGATGAAGTTGGAGCACAATTTTATTTATGATTGTCTTCCTTATGAGTGGCGGTCGGGGACGAACGATGGTCTTTTCCTACCAATCTATCCCCCTAGGAGCATGCGTGTAGTACTTTGTTTTCAAATACTTGTAGAGTTTTGCAATAAGTATATGGGTTCTTTATGGCTAATGTTGAGTCCATGGATTATACGCACTCTCACCTCTCCACCATTGCTAGCCTCTCTTGTGCCACGCAACTTTCGCCGGTACCATACACCCACCATATACCTTCCTCAAAACAGCCACCATATCTACCTATTGTGGCATTTCCATAGCCATTCCGAGATATATTGCCATGCAACTTTCCAGCGTTCCGTTTATATGACAGACATCATCATTGTCATATTGCTTTTGCATAATCATGTAGTTGACATCGTATTTGTGGCAAGGCCACCTTCATAATTTTTCATACATGTCACTCTTGATTCATTGCATATCCCAGTACACCGCCGGAGGCATTCATATAGAGTCATATCTTGTTCTAAGTATTGAGTTGTAATCTTGAGTTGTAAGTAAATAAAAGTGTGATGATCTTCATTGTTAGAGCATTGTACAAGTGAGGAAAGGATGATGGAGACTATGATTCCCCCACAAGTCACGATGAGACTTCGGACTTTATAAAAATAAAAGAGGCCAAAGAAGCCCACCAAATAAAAAAATAAAAAAATAAAACATAAAACATAAAAAAAATAAAAATGAGAGAAAAAGAGAGAAGGGACAATGCTACTATCTCTTTTTACCACACTTGTGCTTCAAAGTAGCACCATGTTCTTCATGATAGAGAGTCTCCTATGTTGTCACTTTCATATACTAGTGGGAATTTTTCATTATAGAACTTGGCTTGTATATTCCAATGATGGGCTTCCTCAAATTGCCCTAGGTCTTCGTGAGCAAGCGAGTTGGATGCACACCCACTTAGTTTCTTTTGTTGAGCTTTCATATATTTATAGCTCTAGTGCATCCGTTGCACGGCAATCCCTACTCAGTCACATTGATATCTATTAATGGGCATCTCCATAGCCCGTTGATACGCCTAGTTGATGTGAGACTATCTTCCTCCTTTTTGTCTTCTCTACAACCACCCTTCTTCTCCACATATAGTGATATGTCCATGGCTCACGCTCATGTATAGCATGAAAGTCGAAAAAGTTTGAGATTATTAAAGTATGAAACAATTGCTTGGCTTGTCATCGGGGTTGTGCATGATTAAGTACTTTGTATGATGAAGATAGAGCAACAGCCAGACTATATGATTTTGTAGGGATAACTTTCTTTAGCCATGTTATTTTGAGAAGACATGATTGCTTGATTAGTATGCTTGAAGTATTATTATTTCTTATGTCAATATGGACTTTTATTTTGAATCATTTGGATCTGAACATTCCTGCCACAATAAAGAAAATTACATTGAGAATTATCCTAGGTAGCATTCCACAACAAAAATTCTGTTTTTATCATTTACCTACTCGAGGACGAGCATGCATTAAGCTTGGGGATGCTTGATACGTCTCCAATGTATCTATAGTTTGTGATTGTTCCATGCTATTATATTACCCATTTTGGATGTTTATGGGCTTTACTTTACACATTTATATCATTTTTGGGACTAACCTACTAACCGGAGGCCCAGCCCGAATTGCTGTTTTTTTGTGCCTATTTCAGTGTTTCGAAGAAAAGGAATATCAAACGGGGTCCAAACGGAATGAAACCTTCGGGAGCATGATTTTTGGAACATACGTGATCCAGAGGACTTGGAGTGGAAGTCAAGAAACAAACGAGGCGTCCACGAGGGTGCGCCCTGTCTCGTGGGCCCCTCGGCAATCCCTACTAGGTGCGCCTTGTCTCGTGGGCCCCTCGGGAGTCCACCGACTAATTTCTTCCTCCTATATATACCCATGTACCCTGAAAACATCAGAAGCGACCACGAAAAACTATTTCCACTGCAGTAACCTTCTGTATCCGCGAGATCCCATCTTGGAGCCTTCACCGGCGCTCCGCCGGAGGGGGAATCGACCATGGAGGGCCTCTATATCATCTCCAAGGCCTCTCCGATGAGTTGTGAGTAGTTTACCACAGACCTTTGGGTCCATAGTTATTAGCTAGATGGCTTCTTCTCTCTCTTTGAATCTGAATACCATGTTCTCCTCGATCTTCTTGGAGATCTATTCGATGTAACTTTTTTTGTGGTGTGTTTGTCGAGATCCGATGAATTGTGGGTTTTTGATCAAGTTTATCTATGAGAAATATTTGAATCTCCTCTAAATTATTTTATGTGTGATTAAGTTATCTTTGCAAGTCTCTTCGAATTATCAGTTTGGTTTGGCCTACTAGATTGATCTTTCTTGCAATGGGAGAAGTGCTTAGCTTTGGGTTCAATCTTGCGGTGTCCTTTCCTAGTGACAGCGGGGGCAGCAAGGCACATATTGTATTGTTGCCATCGTGGATAAAAAGATGGGGTTTATATCATATTGCATGAGTTTATCCCTCTACATCACGTCATCTTTCTTAATGCGTTACTCTGTTCCTTATGAACTTAATACTCTGGATGCATGCTGGATAGCGGTCGATGTCTGGAGTAATAGTAGTAGATGCAGGCAGGAGTCGGTCTACTTGTCGCGGACGTGATGCCTATATACATGATCATGCCTAGATAATCTCATAATTATTCGCTTTTCTATCAATTGCTCGACAGTAATTTGTTCACCCACCGTAATACTTATGCTATCTTGAGAGAAGCCACTAGTGAAACCTATGGCCCCCGGGTCTATCTCTTATCATATAAGCTTTCAATCTACTTTTATTTGCATCTTTACTTTTCCTATCTATATTATAAAATACCAAAAATATATTTATCTTATCATATTATCTCTATCAGATCTCACTTTCGCAAGTGGCCTTGATGGGATTGACAACCCCTTTATTGCGTTGGTTGCAAGTTCTTGTTTGTTTGTGTAGGTGTGTGGTACTACTGAGGAGCCTCCTACTGGATTGATACCTTGGTTCTCAAAAACAGAGGGAAATACTTACGCTACTATTGCTGCATCACCCTTTCCTCTTCAAGGAAAACCAACGCAAGCTCAAGACGTAGCAGTAACCCCTTGTACAAAGCCGGGGCGATGACCCCATGCAAGAGAAAATAAAGAGGGCTGTAGAGGGACCCCCAACCTAGATTGCATGCATGCATGAGTATCCCAGATCATTGCATAAGCATTTCATGAGCACCTGCATATGCATATAGATAGGATTGCATCCTGGATTCATTCTCATCTGCATGGAGCTGCAGGTTCTTACCATGAACTTGGCTTCGACAAGGGGTTGAGAAGATTTCCCAACACTGCGGTCTCAGGTAAGCCACATAGATAAGTTCTACCTCTTGTCACCTCTAGTGTTACCGCCGTGCCGCCCGAGCATCTTCCTGACCACAAAAGATTCTAAGCTAAAGCCTGGGGGCCATCCCCAGGCTCTTCCTTTCGGGATATTCAAGATGAAGCAAGACAGAGGAGAAGGATAATGTGGTTGAATGCCTCCACTGAGGGAGTCCTGGACTAAGGGTCCTCGGACAGCCGGACTATCTACTTGGGCTGGACTGTTAGGCTACGAAGATACAAGATAGAAGACTTCTTCCCGTGTCCGGATGGGACTCTCCTTCACGTGGAAGGCAAGCTTGGCGATTCGGATATGTAGATTCCTTTCTCTCTAACCGACTTTGTGTAACCCTATCCCCCTTCGGTGTCTATATAAACCGGAGGGTTTAGTCCGTAGGACAAGAATCATAATCTCATAGGCTAGGCTTATAGGGTTTAGCCATTACGATCTCGTGGTAGATCAACTCTTGTAATGCTCATATTCATCAAGATCAATCGAGCAGGAAGTAGGGTATTACCTCCATAGAGAGGGCCCAAACCTGGGTAAACATTGTGTCCCCCGCCTCCTGTTACCATTAGCCTTAGACGCACAGTTCGGGACCCTCTACCCGAGATCCGCTGGTTTTGACACCGAGATTGGTGCTTTCATTGAGAGTTCCAGTGTGTCGTCACCAGAAGGCTTCATGGCTCCATCGATCATCTACAACAACACAGTCCAGGGGGAGATCTTCCACCCCGGATAGATCTTCGTATTCGGCGGCTTCGCACTGTGGGCCAACTCGCTTGGCCATCTAGAGCAGATCGATAGCTATGCCCCTGGCCATCAGGTCAGATTTGGAAGCCTGAATTTTGTGGCCGACATCCATCGAGACTTGATCTTCAATGGATTCGAGCCCGTGAAGGATGTTCCCTGCCACCACGATGAACATGACCTAAATCTGCCATCTGGCCGCACTCAGGAGATAGCGCCTGTGACCGCTCTGAACCTAGACCGGAGCAGACCGCGTCGTCCGAAGATGAGAAGCTTAACACCGCCACGGAAGCCGCAGACTTAGCGGCACTCGATCCACACACAGACCAAACATCGAGCTGGGCTTGTGTCACCGGGACCTCGGACTCGTCTCCGGCCATAGGTTCCGGACCGCGTGCATCGGTATCCATCAAACCTGATCGGGCGCCAATCTTGGAGTTAAGCTCCACAGACATGTTTCAGCACTCACCTCTAGGTGATGTGTTAAACTCATTGAAATCCCTCTCCTTGTCAGGGGACTCTCGGCCGAACTATGTCCGACTCGAATGGGAAGCGGACGACGAAGAACTTTGTTCCCCACCCACCACCCACTTTATAGTCACTATCGACGACTTAACCGACATGCTTGATTACGACTCCAAAGACATCGACGGTATGGACGACGATGCCGGAGAGGAGCAGGAACCACCACATACAGGGTGTTGGATAGCCACCTCGTCATACGACATATACATGGTGGATACACCCAAAGAAGACAACGGTGACCATGAAAATCCAGTCAAGGATAAACCTCTTGAGATACATCCAAAGCGCCGACATTAGCGGCGCCGCTCTAAGCCACGCCGTAGTAAAAACACCAAAACCATCACAGGAGAAAACAATACTCTGGACAACACCGAAGACAATGAAGACCCCATCGAGCCAACCTTCGAACAGGATGAACGGGAGGATGGGCAAGCTATCCCTGATAAACAGGCAACAAATGAAGATGCGGAGGACAGTAGTTACCTTCCACTCTCTGAGGACGAGGTGAGCCTCGATGACGAAGACTTTATCGTGCCTGAGGAGCCCGTCGAGCAGGAGTGCGTTAAGCACCGGCTAATAGCCACTACAAGGAGCCTGAAATAGAAGCAGCAACAGCTTCAAGATGATCAAGATCTGCTCAATGAAAGATGGACTGATGTCCTGGCAGCCGAGGAATATGGCCTCGAGCGCCCAACCAAAAGTTACCCGAAGCGCAAACTGTTACCACAGTTCAATGACGAGGCGACGGAGCCCGTCGTACCAAGGCATAATGCAGCTAACTGGCCACCATGTGGCCGAGACAAAGCGACACCTCGAGCCGAACACCAGCCCGCACTACCTTGGTCGTAGAAACGGAAATACAAAAGCTCGGGGCGACACACATGACCTGCGGCATGACTTGGGAAACAGAGTAGGTCAGACAAGACCAATCTATGGATCGCGGGGGCGTGCCCCGATGCGCGACGACGGCCATCCTGCCGAACGTGACAAACATAACCACGTCCGTGCCGAAAACCGCAGACGAACTCCATCCGAGCTACATCACGACTTGGCCCGATATAGAGGCGCCGCACACCCCCTTTGCTTCATTGATGAAGTAATGGAACATGAATTCCCAGAAGGGTTTAAACCCGTGAACATCGAATCATACGATGGCTCAACAGACCCTGCAACATCGATTGAAGATTTTCTTCTCCATATTCACATGGCCCACGGTGATGATCTTCACGCCATCAAATACCTCCCGCTCAACCTCAAGGGACCAGCCAGGTACTGGTTGAACAGTCTGCTCGAAAACTCCATCGGCAGCTGGGAGGACTTGGAGGATGACTTCCTCGACAACTTTCAAGGCACATACGTCTGGCCTCTGGATGCCGTCGACTTAAGTCACATAGTTCAACAGCCCGGAGTGTCAGCCTGGAAATTCTGGACTAGGTTCTTAACTAAAAAGAACTAGATCGTCGACTGTCTAGATGACGAAGCCTTAGCAGCCTTTCAACATAGCATCCATGACGAATGGCTCGCCTGACACCTCGGCCAAGAAAAGCCAAAGTCCATGGCAGCCCTCATGGCACTCATGACCCGCTTTTGTGCGGGCAAACATAGCTGGCTAGCCCGTAGCAATAATCATGCAAGCGAACCTGGTACTTCTGAGGCCAGGAACAGCAACGGCAAGCCCTGACACAATAGACACAAGCATCGAAACAATGGCGACAACGCCGAAGACACGGCTGTCAACACCGGATTCAGTGGCTCTAAGTCCGGTCAGTGTAAGAAGCTATTTAAAAGAAACAATCTGGGCCCATCTAGTTTGGACCGCATACTCGATCGTCCATGTCAAATCCATGGCACTCCTGATAAACCAGCCAATCATACCAACAGAGAATGTTGGGTCTTCCAACAGGCCGGCAAGTTAAATGCCGAGAACAAGGAGAAGGGGTCACAAAGCAAGGATGATGACGAGGAACCCCGGGCACCGAACACAGGGGGACGGGAGAAGTTTTCCCCCAAGTTAAAACGGTAAATATGATATATGCTACCCATATCCCCAAGAGGGAGCGCAAGCGCGCACTCAGGGACGTCTACGCGATGAGCCAGTCACCCCAAAGTACAACCCATGGTCGTCCTGTCCGATCACCTTTGATCGCAGGGACCATCCGACCAGTATCCGTCATGGCGGTTCAGCCGCACTGGTCCTTGACCCAATCATTGATGGATTCCACCTTACGCTAGTCCTCATGGACGGCGACAACAGCCTGAACCGGCTCTATCAGGATACAGTGTGCAAAATGGGTATCGATCCCTCAAGGATCAAGCCCACAAAAACCACCTTTCAAGGTGTCATACCAGGTGTAGAGGCCTGCTGTACGAGCTCAATCACACTGGAAGTGGTCTTCGCATCCCCGGATAATTTCCGAAGCAAAGGATTGATCATCGATATCGTCCCCTTCCATAGTGGCTATCACGCACTACTCGGACGAACCGCATTTGCTCGCTTCAATGCGGTGCCGCACTACGCTTACCTCAAGCTCAATATGCCCAGACCACGCGGTGTTATAACAGTCAATGGAAACATGGAACGCTCCCTCCGTACCGAGGAGCACACCGCGGCCCTAGCAGCAGAAGTACAGAGCGGCCTTTTTAGGCATAACCGCAATTCAACAGCCAAGCTCCGGGACACCGTCAAGCGAGTCGGGACTACTCTGTAGCAGGGCAGTCCAGCTCATCCAGAGCTCGACTAGCAATTTGGCCTCCGTCCCAGTCCCAACAAGGCGGCGATGCTCATGCCGCGCGTACATAACTACGCACTTAAAATACCATGGGCATGGACGGAGGCACAGCTAGACCGTGGTCCATTATGTGGCTCAACCGCTCTTGGACCCGCATACCTTTACTTTTTCTTTTTCTTACAGGTTTTTCTCTTTCCAAGGCTTTTTCTAGTAACCTGATCATCGGACCTATCAAGGGACGGACAAACCAAGAAGGCAAGAAGCTTTGACGTACGAGGGAACCCCCGGGTGGTCTCTGCTAACGATCGTTATACCTGTTTTAAAAACCCGCACGCAGCTCGCCCTTGGTCATGGCATGTCAAATAGCCTTATTTTCTTATCGCATTACTTGTACAAGTACGCCTTGACGTATTAATCAAATTACAATGGAAAATAATTTGCGGCTCCATATTTGCAGCATCAGGTTATTACTTGATTTTTTTCCTTTTTGAGGGAGTCCTGGACTAGGGGGTGTCTGGATAGACGAACTATCATCATTGGCCGGACTCCAAGGCTATGAAGATACAAGATTGAAGACTTTGTCCCGTGTCCGAATGGGACTTTCCTTGGCGTGGAAGGCAATCTTGGCGATATGGATATGTAGATCTCCTACCATTGTAACCGACTCTGTGTAACCCTAGCCCTCTCCAGTGTCTATATAAACCGGAGGGTTTTAGTCCATAGGACGAACAACAATCATACCATAGGCTAGCTTCTAGGGTTTAGCCTCCTTGATCTTTTGGTAGATCTACTCTTGTACTACCCATATCATCAATATTAATCAAGCAAGAGTAGGGTTTTCCCTCCACCGAGAGGGCCCGAACCTGGGTAAAAACACCGTGTCCCTTGTCTCCTGTTACCATCCACCTAGACGCACAGTTCGGGACCCCCTACCCGAGATCCGCCGGTTTTGACACCGACATTGGTGCTTTCATTGAGAGTTCCTCTGTGTCATCACACATAGGCCCAACGGCTCCTTCGATCATCAACAACGACGCGGTTTGGGGCGAGACTTTTCTCCCCAGAAAGATCTTCGTATTCGGCGGCTTCGCACTGCGGGCCAATTCACTTGGCCATCTGGAGCAGATCGAAAGCTACGCCTCTGGCCATCAGGTCAGATTTGGAAGTTTGAACTATACGGCCGACATCCGCGGAGACTTGATCTTCGACGGATTCGAGCGACAGCCGAGCGCGCCGCACTATGGTGAGGGGCATGATTTAGCTCTGCTGCCGGACAGCGCCCTAGAGACCGCACAAGAGTCCGCTCCGACCCTTTGCTCGGAGCCGACTGCGCCGATCGAGGATCGGTGGCTAGACACCGCCTTGGGGGCTGCTACCTCTACGGCGATAGAGCCGAATACGGACCCTACCTTTCGCAAAGCCCGTAACTCCGACGTGACGGACTCCTCGCCGGACTCCGAACCTCCCACGCCCCTGCCAATCGAGTCCGATTGGGCGCCGATCATGGAGTTCACCGCTGCAGACATCTTTCAGCACTCGCCTTTTGGCAACATCCTGAATTCGCTAAAGTGTCTCTCTTTATCAGGGGATCCCTGGCCGGATTATGGTCAAGACGGTTGGGATGCGGACGACAAAGAAATTCGAAACCCACCCACCACCCACTTCGTAGCCACTGTCGATGACTTAACCGACATGCTAGACTTCGACTCCGAAGACATCGACGATATGTACGATGATGCTGGAGACGACCAAGAACCAGCACCCACAGGGCACTGGAAAGCCACCTCATCATACGACATATACATGGTGGACATCCCAAAGGATGGGAATGGCGATGGAACAACGGAGGATGACCCCTCCAAGAAACAGCCTAAGCGCCGGCATCAGCGGCGCTGCTCCAAATCCCGCCACAGCAAGAATGGAGATTCCGGCACCGGAGACAATTACACCCCGGATAGTGCCGAAGATAACCCCCTCCAACAAGATTCAGCACAGGAGGATGGAGAAACCAGCCCTCATGAGAGAGCAGCAGACAAAGAGGTAGATGATAATCATTATATGCCTCCCTCCAAAGACGAGGCAAGCCTCGAAGACCACGAATTCGTCGTGCCTGAGGATCCTGTCGAACAAGAGCGTTTCAAACGCAGGCTTATGGCTACAGCAAACAGCCTCAAGAAAAAGCAGTAACAGCTTAGAGCTGATCAAGACTTGCTAGCAGACAGATGGACTGAAGTCCTTGCGGCCGAAGAGTATGAACTCGGACGCCCCTCCAAAAGCTACCCCAAATGCAAGCTGCTGCCACAATTAGAGGAGGAAGCACATAAACCTACATCATCAGCGCACAATACGACCGACCGGCCACCTCGTGGCCGCGACAGAGAGGCCTCTAGGCCCTCCACTAAAGCCATACCCCAGCATCGCTCGAAAAGCACAAAGCCACGAGGGAATGCGCCGGACTTACGATACATATTGGAGGATAAGACAAGACAAACAAGATCGATCTACGGATCGTGTGGGCGCCCCACCATACGTGACGACAATCGTCATGCTGGATACAGCAATGCCGGCCGGGCCGAACACAGTAGACAAAGCTCGCTTGAGCTGCGTCGTGACATAGCCCAATACAGAGGCGCCGCACACCCACTATGCTCCACAGACGAAGTAATGGATCATCAAATCCCCGAAGGTTTCAAACCCGTAAACAGTGAATCCTACGACGGCACAACAGATCCTGCGGTTTGGATCGAAGACTACCTCCTTCATATCCACATGGCCCACGGTGATGATCTTCACGCCATCAAATACCTCCCACTGAAGCTTAAAGGACCAGCTTGGCATTGGCTCAACAGCTTGCCAACAGAATCAATTGGGTGTTGGGAGGACCTGGAAGCCGCATTCCTTGACAACTTCCAGGGCACATATGTGCGACCACCAGACGCCGATGACCTAAGCCACATCATCCAGCAGCCAGACGAATCGGCCAGACAATTCGGGACGCGTTTCTTAACCAAGAAAAATCAAATCGTCGACTGTCCGGATGCAGAGGCCCTCGCAGCCTTCAAACATAACATCCGCGACGAGTGGCTTGCCCGGCACCTAGGACAGGAAAAGCCGAAATCCAAGGCAGCCCTCACATCACTCATGACCCGCTTCTGTGCGGGAGAGGACAGCTGGCTAGCCCGCAGTAACAACCTCACAAAAAATTCTGGTAGTTCGGATACCAAGGACAGCAATGGCAGGTCGTGTTGCAATAAGCACAAGCGCCGCATTAACGGCGATAATGCTGAAGATACGGCAGTCAACGCCGGATTCAGAGGCTCTAAACCCGGTCAGCGGAAAAAGGCATTCAAAAGAACTACTCCGGGCCCATCCAATTTGGACCGGATACTCGATCGCTCGTGCCAGATACACGGCACCCCCGAAAAGCCAGCTAATCATGCCAACAGGGATTGTTGGGTGTTCAAGCAGGCAGGCAAGTTAATTCTCGAGTCCAGCTGTTAAGCGACCGGACACCGTCAAGCGCGCCCAAAGTAACCTACAACAAGACCACCTGGCACGTTTCCAGAACGCGTAGCAATGCGGCCCCAACCCCAGGCCTCGCAAAATCGCGAGACCAGTACTACGCGTATATCACTATGCTCTGGAGATACCATGGGCATAGGGGGAGGGGCACGACCACAGCATGCCCAGAGTGCGGCTCAACCACACCAGGGGCTCCCAAATGTGTCATCTTTTTTTTCTTTTTCTCTTTCTTCCTTTTTTCTTCTTATCCTCAGGACTCCGTTTCCCAGAAGCCCTGTCCGGCGGTAGACCTGTCGAACTCACGATGCAACAGCCAGGGAAGCAGAAAGGCTATGACGAGTATCCAGGTGGTCTCCATGACGAGCATTATACCTATTTTATACACGATTCCGCAGCCCACCCCTGGAGGGGGACATGTTAAATAATCCCACCCTTGCTTATCGCACTATTTGTATCATTCTGCCTTCATTGCAGTATTTTTCGAATAAACAATCCATCACTTTTTGCCTATTGTTGCATTCCTTTTTATATATGTTCACTTATGACATGTTGCACCTGTACGCTTTTGTACGGCCAAATACACCAGGGGCTTAAGTTCCCCAAATTATGGTGTGATAAGTCCGAACACTTTGACAAGTGCGGCACCCCGAACTTATAGCATTATATGCATCAGCTCCGAATCATGTCTTGGGTCAATAGTTGGGTTTGCCCGGCTCCCATGTTTTGGTACCTTACGTTCCGTTATATCGGCTAAGGTAGCGCTGGGAGAACCACTGCGATTGTGCCCCAGTTGAGATGGGTCGAGCACCTCAGTGGAGAAAGCTAAAACTGCGTCATGATAAGGCGAGAGCTGGTCGCTGTTCGAGAGGTCTTTTCGAGTCCCTAAAGACTTATGCCGCTTAGAGCGAAGAGCCGGCTTTGTCCGGCCTCAGGCGTGGATAGCGCCCCGAATTCGGTCTTCCGAACACTAGGGGCTTCGCCAAAATATAAAATTATAGAATTCTATGGCTAAGTGAGAGTGTTCAAGCATTATAAGTTCAGTTGCCTCGTTCGTTGTGTTGAGCGCCTACCTAGAAGGACCCAAAAATGGGAACAAGAGCGCTCATGTTTATCCCGAACACCCCAACACTCGTGGCATGGGGGCAGAAGCCAACAACTTGCCATCTCTCAGATTTGATAAACGGCCGCACAGAAGGTAATATTTTAAATTAACAAGTGTTGCTTAGTGCATATGAACAAAGTTTTCAACGAACGGGATAACAAAATGCGAGTCTACTCAAAAATTACATCTTTGGAGCATTCAGCCGCAATAATGCGGGCACCCTTCAGGACACCCTTATAATACATCTCGGGCGTGCGATACTCCTTGCCCGACGGTGGCGCGTCCGTCACAAACTTCTCGGAGTCCATCTTGCCCCAGTGCACCTTAGCGCGGGCAAGGGCCCGACGGGCACCTTCAATGCAGGCGGAGTGCTTGATGACGTCAACCCATGGACAGGCGTCCACCAGCCGCTGCACCAGACCAAAGTAGCTCCCAGGCATGGCTTCCTTGGGCCACAGCCGAACTATGAGGCCCTTCATGGCCTGTTCGGCCACCTTGTGGAGCTCGACTAACTGCTTCAGCTGGTCGCTCAGGGGCACCGGATGTCCGGCCTCAGCATACTGAGACCAGAACACCTTTTCCGTCGAGCTCCCCTCCTCGGCTCTATAGAACGTGGCAGCATCGGACACTCTACAAGGCAGATCTGCGAATGCTCCTGGAGAGCTCTGAATTCGGGTAAGTAACAAGTAATTCACTTTTACATGCTTGCTTTGCATGAAGAATGCCTTACCCGCCGCTATCTTCTTTACTGCCTCGATTTCCTGGAGGGCCTTTTGGGCTTCGGCCTTAGCGGCTTTGGCACTCTCAAGAGCCGACGTGAGCTTGGACTCTCGAGTCCTCGAGTCACGCTCCAAACTTTCGTGTTTCTCCACGAGAGCCTGGAGCTCTTGTCGTACCTCCGCCACCCGCGCCTCCTGCTTCTCTCGCTCGGTGCGTTCCGCGGCCGCATTGCGTTCGACCGCGGACACCACCTCCTTCAGGGTCGCCACCTCATTCGTAGCCCCTGGAGTACCCACATTATTCCGGTCATTTTTTTGCACCCAAAATCCTTTTCTATAAGGTACAACTTTAATAAGGTGTTACTTACCTTCCATGCCCTCGAGCTGCTTCTTGGCATGGCCGAGCTCGATCTCGGACCGCTCGAGGCTCTGCTTCAAGGCATTGACCTCTGCAGTCAGTGCGGCAGAGGTCAACAGCGCAGCCTGCATTCCCATATTGACATATTTGTGTTAGACTCCTGCATATATCCTTTTAGATCATCAGTTCGGCTTTTCTTTTCAAACACCGAACCGAGCATCAGGGGCTACTGTCTATGCGGTACTATTTTTACATATCTTAATCACATACCTCAAAGCCTGTTAGAAGGCTGGTGCAGGCTTTGGTCAGCCTGCTCTTGGTGGACTGAACCTTCCGAATCACCGCACTCATGACAGTGCGGTGCTCCTCGTCGATGAAAGCGCCGTTGAGCGCCTCCAGCAAGTTATTCGGCGCCTACGGTTGGACGGAGGCCACCAGCGTCGTCGTCTCGCCCTTCTCATGAATGGGCTGCCCGCCGGACTCCGGAACCACCAAGGGTTCCGGTGCGGAGTTCGGTCCAAAGTCTGGGAGGTTGCCCTGCGGCACCTCCGGGGCCTCCTTCCCCTGGCTGGTCCCCTTCTGGGACCCCACCTCGGTGTTGTCTGCGTCACCGGGGGAGGAGGCGGTCGGAAGTGATGCGCTATTCACATCCGAAGAACCTAGGGACCCGCTCGACGAAGTGGGGAGCTCGTCCCTGGGCGGACTACATGGTTGTATTCGGCGTTAGAAGACATTATGTGACGAAAGAAAAATCATGAGTTATTCCGGAATCCGAACACTTACGATCTCGCCAGGGGCTTCGCCCTAGAGGGCCACTCCTCTTCGCCGTCGTCGGCATTGATGGCACAGTCCGGAAGAAGGGTCCTTCCCTTCTTGGACCCTTCGGCCTCCCCCGTTGGGGAAGCCTTCCTCTTCTTCTCTCCCCCCGCTGGGGGAGAGGCCTCTTTCTTCTCCTCCTCATCTTCATGGGAGGAGTCCACATCAGAGTCATCGGACGATGAGTCTGATAACACCTGGCGCCGGGAACTCCTCCGGGTTCCCGTGGCCTTCTTCTTGGCCTTCTTCTCCGGCACCACGTATGGCGCCGGAACCAGCAGCCCCGTTAGACGGGCGTCCGCTGGGTCTTCTGGAAGGGGAGCTGGACTGTTAACCTACCCGGATGTCTTCAGCTAGGCCTGTTAAAGGTAATGGGAGTTTAGATCCCACATGGAGTCAAACTATGAAAAAACAAGTGTCCCGTAAAGGGTGATATTGCTTACCTTGTCAGCCTGACGCTGCGAGCTGAATCCGCGATCTTCGGTAGCGGATGCAGGAGCCTCGGCGCCCTTGAACAGCACCCTCCAGGCCTCTTCATACGTAGTGTCGAAGAGCCTGCTCAAGGTCTGGTGCTATGCCGGATCGAACTCCCACAAGTTGAAATCCCGTTGTTGGCATGGGAGAATCCGGCGGATGAGCATGACCTGGACTACGTTGACAAGCTTGAGCTTCTTGTTCACCAGGGTTGTGAGATAGGATTGGAGTCCGGTCAGCTCCTCCGAATCGCCCCACGACAGGCCCTTCTCTTTCCAGGAGGTCAGCCGTGTGGGGATGCCAGATCTGAATTCGGGGGCCGCTGCCCATTTAGGGTCGCGCGGCTCGGTGATGTAGAACCACCCTGATTGCCACCCTTTGATGGTTTCCACGAAGGCACCCTCGAGCCAGGTGACATTGGGCATCTTGCCCACCATGGCGCCTCCGCACTCCGCTTGGCGGCCACCCACTACCTTCGGCGTGACATTAAAAGTCTTTAGCCATAAGCCGAAGTGGGGTTGGATGCATAGGAAGGCCTCGCACACGACGATAAACGCCGAGATATTGAGGATAAAATTCGGGGCCAGATCATGGAAATCCAGGCCATAGTAGAACATGAGCCCCCGAACAAATGGATGAAGTGGGAAGCCTAGTCCGCGGAGGAAATGGGGAAGGAACACCACCCTCTCATGGGGCCCGGGGGTGGGGATGAGCTGCCCCTCGTCGGGGAGCCGGTGCGCGATATCGCTGGACAAATATTCGGCCTTGCGCAACTTTTTGATGTGCCCCTCCGTGACGGAGGAGGCCATCCACTTGCCTCCCGCTCCGGACATGGTTGGAGAAGGTTGAGGTGAGATGTGCGGACTTGGGCGCTGGAGCTCGAGTGCGCGGAGATGGATAAGCAAAGGAGGAAGACGGCGTAGGTAAAAAGGTGGATCCTTATCCCCTTATATATGGGCAGACGAAACTATGCGTCCCCACCAGCCCGGTAAAACTCGCTTATCTCCCAAGCGCCACAATCAATGGCGCGGTTGGGTTACCCACGTCCGTATTGATGAGGATCCCGGAATAAGGGGACACGATCTCTGCTTTGACAAGACGTGCCAAGGAAACCGCTTCGCTATACGTACTGCGATGGAGCAGTAAAAACAATTCGAGTAAAGGCTTGGCCGTGGTGTGACGTCATGCCACGAAATACGTCAGTAGATTGAACTTGTGTAAATATTATTCTCTCTACGGTGGTATGTGGAATTTATTTTGCAGAGCCGGAGACTAGCCTAGTGTTCAAAATCTTCTATGAATTATTCGGAGGAGGAACCCGCCTTGCAATGCCGAAGACAATATGCGCGCCCGACTCATCATCATTGATGCCTGGTTCAGGGGCTACTGAGGGAGTCCTGGACTAGGGGGTATCCGGATAGCCGAACTATCATCGTTGGCCGGACTCCAAGACCATGAAGATACAAGATTGAAGCTTCGTCCCGTGTCCAGATGGGACTTTCCTTGGCGTGGAAGGCAAGCTTGGCGATACGTATATGTAGATCTCCTACAATTGTAACCGACTCTTTGTAACCCTAGCCCTCTCCAGTGTCTATATAAACCGGAGGGTTTTAGTCCATAGGACAAACAACAATCATACCATAGGCTAGCTTCTAGGGTTTGGCCTCTTTGATCTCGTGGTAGATCTACTCTTGTACTACCCATATCATCAATATTAATCAAGCAGGAGTAGGGTTTTACCTCCACCGAGAGGGCCCGAACCTGGGTAAAAACACCGTGTCCCTTGTCTCCTGTTACCATCCGCCTAGACGCACAATTCGGGACCCCCTACCCGAGATCCGCCGGTTTTGACACCGACACTTTTCCTTATATATTCTTATCAATTGCGCCCGTACACTCTGGTACGACTTAATTTGCCAGGGGCTTCATCATACCCAACAATACGGCCACAAAGTCCGAACACTTCTATAGTATAGTTCGGCACCTCGAAGTTATAGCATTATATGCATCGGCTCCGAATCATGTCTTTGGTCAATAGTTGGGTTGCCCGGCTCCTGTGCTTACTACCTTACGTTCCACTATATCAGCTAGGGTAGTAAAGGGAGAACTACTACGATTGTGTCCCGGTTCTTCCGGATGAGCACCGCACTAGAAAAAGCTAAAAACTGACTGTCATGATGCGGCGAGAGCCCGTCAGCTGTTCGTGAGGTTGCAAATCTTTAGCAATTTTTCCCGTATTATGCGATAATCGGTTTCTATCTGATCAGGCATTTATAGTGCCCCAAGTTCGGACTTCCGATCACTAGGAGCCGCGCCCAAATTTTTGTCATCAAACTCCTATGGCTAAGTGAGAGTAGTTAAGTTGCATACTCTGATTGCCTGGTTTGTTGCGCTAAACACCTCCTTAAAGGACCAAAACCTTGGATAAAGAGTGTTTAGATTTATCCCGAACACCCCCATACTACCTACGTGGGGGCAGAAGCCGACGACTGGCCAACTCTCAGATTTAAGAAAACGGCCACACAGGAGGTAAAATTTTAAATAACAAACATTATATTACATAACGGATCTGTTTCATAATACAGGACAGGATAACATGAGTGTGTTCATGGGAATATGATATCCTTAGCACATTGCTCCGCCACAAGGCGGGATCCCTCCAGGACACCATCAAAATACAGTTGGGGTCGGTGGTGCTCCTTGCCCTCAGGTTGCCCCTTGGTCATCAGCTTTGTGGCGTCCATGTTCGCCCAACGCATCTTAGCGCGGGCAAAGGCCATCCGCACTCCTTCGATACAGACCGACTGCTTGATGGCTTCAAGCCAAGGGCTGGCACTAACAAGCCGCTTCACGAGTCCGAAGTAGCTGCTAGGAATGGCTTCGGCAGGCCATAGCCAGATTATCAAATCCTTCATGGCTAGTTCGGCCACCCTATGCAGCTCGACCAGCTATTTCAGCTGATCGCTAAAGGGCATTGGATGTTCTGGTCCAAGGTATTGCGACCAGAACAACTTCTCCATAGATCTCCCCTCTTCAGCTCGATAGAATTATGCAGCATCTGACATGCTGCGCGGCAGATCCATAAACGCCCCTGGAGAGCTCCAAATCTGGGTAAGTAAAAGGAATCTTTCCTTCACATATCTGCTCTGCATAATGAAAGCCTTACCCGCTGTGATCTTCTTGGCCGCCTGGATTTCTTGGAGGGCGCCCTGGGCTTCGGCCCGGGCATCTTGTGTGCTCTAGCGGTCCTTGGCAAGTTCGGACTCTTGCTCCTTAAAGTTCGGCTCCAAGGACTCACACTTCTTGACGGCATCCTGGAGCTCTTGATGGACCTCACTCACCCAGGCCTCCTGCTTCTCGTGCGTGGCTTGTTCCTTGGCCGCTTTGTCCTCGGCCTCGGCCAACACCTTCTTGAGGGCCTCTACTTCGGTCATTGCCCCTAATAAATTTCATGGCACTTTTGTCAGCATGAATCATTCATCCTTCCTGAATATATACAAGGTTACTACATACCTTTACTGTCCTCCAACTGCTTCTTCACATGGTCGAGCTCTTCGTCGGCCTGCTCCAGATTCTGCTTCAGTCCGGAGACTTTTGCAGTGTGAGCGGTCACAGCCAGCAGTGACGCCTGCTTATTCAGATAGACATATTAGATTAGACTCCTGTGAAATTTATTTGATCCTTTGTTCGGCTTTTCTTTCCGAACACCGGACAGAGTATCAGGGGCTACTGTCTATACTGTGACATTATTTTACTTACCTCAAAGCCTGTTAGAAGGCTAGTGCAGGCTTCGGTCAGTCCGGTTTTTGCGGACTGGATCCTCTCAATCACCGTACCCATAAGGGTACAGTGTTCTTCCACAATGGAAGCGCCTCGCAGCGCTTCCAGCAAACTATCCGGTGCCTCCGGATGGATAGAGGCCACTAGTGGAATAGGTGCACCGCCTCCTTTTGAAAGGGGCGGTTGGCCTGGTTCCAGAGACGCATGTGTCTCCGGAACTATATTCGGTTGGGGGTCGAGTTGGATATGGCCCCCATTGTTAGTATCCATGGGGTTTGCTCCCCCATGTGTCCGGCAGCCGAGGCTTCACACTCTGGCACCTCCCTGACGGCCTCTGGATTCTCTCCTGGGCCAGGGATCCTTCGGGATGACGCCTCGGTGCCTTCCAGGTCCCGGGGAGAGGTGGCCGATGGAAGGGTCCCACTGTCCATCGCCGATGGGTCTAGCGAATCCTCTGAAGATAAAGACCGCTCGAGGTTAGACCGAGATGGACTGCAAATGCATAATTTAGCACATTAAAATAATGAAGTAAAGAATCCGGATACAAACACGTGTCTGGATACTTATGATTTGTCTAGGGGCTTCTCCCTGGGCTCTCACTCCCAGCTGCTATCGGTGGCCGCTATGGAGCTATCCGGAAGGGAAGCTTTCCCCTTCTTGGATGCCTCGACCTCCAGATGCGTGGAGGCCGTCCTCTTCTTTTTCCCCCTGTAGGGGGGGAGTGGATTTCTTCTTCTTCCTCCTCTTCCTCGTAGTCTTCGGTGGAGGAGTGAGCCTCGGCGTCTTCGAGCGTCGCGTCCGAAGTGCCCTTGTGGCGGAGACCACCTCTGGTCCCCTTGGCCTTCTTCTTGGCATTCTTCTCCGGCACCTCATAAGGCACCGGAAACAGCATCTTCATCAGAAGCGGGATTTCTAGGCCTTCAGGTAGCAGAGCCGGACAGTTAATCCGCTCCGCTATCTCTATCCAGTCCTGAAAAAATTGATAAGTAGGCTTAGATGCTTTCCTCAAATATGCAAGTAAAGGGTACACCGGCCTTGAAAACATGAAAGAACTTACCGGATTAGCTGGGCAAGTTAGTATATGCCCATGATCCTCGGTCGTGGGCAGCGGCACCTCGTTAGCCTTGAAGAGTACCTTCCAGATATCTTCATGCGTCATGCCAAAGAGCTCCAGTAGGATCTGTGCTTGGCCGGATCGAACTCCCGTAGATGGCAAGTCCGGCTTTGGCACAGAAGGATCTGGCGAACGAGCATCACCTGGATCACTTTGACGAGCTTGACTTTCTTGTTTAGCATGCTCTGAACACGCGTTTGGAGCACTGTCAGCTCGTCTAAAGTAGACCAGGTCAGGCCCTTCTCTTGCCAGGAGGTGAGCCGCATTGGGACTCCGGACCGAAATGCGGGAGCCGCCGCCCAATTGGTGTCGCACGGCTCGGTGATGTAGAACCACCCTGATTGCCATCCTTTGACAGTCTCCATGAAGGAGCCTTCGGGCCAGGTGACATTGGGCATTGAGGGAGTCCTGGATTAGGGGGTGTCCGGATGGCCGGACTATAGCTTTGGCTGGACTCCTGGACTATGAAGATAAAAGATTGAAGACTTCGTCCCGTGTCCGGATGGGACTTTCCTTGGCGTGGAAGGCAAGCTTGGCGATACGGATATGTAGATCTCCTACCATTGTAACCGACTCTGTGTAACCCTAACCCTCTTCGGTGCCTATATAAACGGAGGGTTTCAGTCCGTAGGACAAACAACAATCATACCATAGGCTAGCTTCTAGGGTTTAGCCTCTCTGATCTCGTGGTAGATCTACTCTTGTACTACCCACATCATCAACATCAATCAAGCAGGAGTAGGGTTTTACCTCCATCGCGAGGGCCCGAACCTGGGTAAAAACATCATGTCCCTTGTCTCCTGTTACCATCCGCCTAGACGCACAGTTCGGGACCCCCTACCCGAGATCCACCGATTTTGACACCGACATTGGTGCTTTCATTGAGAGTCCCTGTGTGACATCATCTTTAGGCCCGATGGCTCCTTCGATCATCAACAACGATGCGGTCCAGGGTGAGACTTTTCTCCCCGGACAGATCTTCGTATTCGGCGGCTTTGCACTGCGGGCCAATTCGCTTGGCCATCTGGAGCAGATTGAAAGCTACGCCCCTGGCCATCAGGTCAGATTTGGAAGTTTGAACTACACGGCTGACGTCCGCGGAGACTTGATCTTCGACGAGTTCGAGCCACAGCCAAGCGCGCCGCACTGTCATGAAGGGCATGATCTAGCTCTGCCGCCGGACAGTGCCCTAGAGGCCACACCAGCGTCCGCTCCGACCCTTAGCTCGGAGCCGACTGCACCGATCGAGGACGGGTGGATGGACACCGCCTCGGGGACTGCTATCTCTATGGTGATTGAGCCGAACACCAACCCTGTCCTTTGCGAAGCTCGTAACTCCAAGGTGCCGGACTCCTCTCCGTACTCCGAACCTTCCGCGCGCCTGCCAATCGCCGATTGGGCCCCGATCATGGAGTTCACCGCCGCGGACATCTTTCAGCACTCGCCCTTTGGCGACATCCTGAATTCACTAAAATCACTCTCTTTATCAGGAGAGCCCTGGTCGGACTATGGTCAGGAAGGTTGGGATACGGACGACGAAGAAATTCAAAGCCCACCCACCACCCACTTCGTAGCCACTGTCGATGATTTAACCGACATGCTCGACTTCGACTCCGAAGACATCGACGGTATGGACGACGATGCAGGAGACGACCAAGAACCAGCGCCTACATGGCACTGGAAGGCCACCTCGTCATACGACATTTACATGGTGGACATCCCAAAAGATGGGAATGGCGATGGAACAATGGAGGATGACCCCTCCAAGAAACAGCCTAAGCGCCGACGTCAGCGGTGCCGCTCTAAATACCGCCACAGTAAAAACGGTGATTCCGGCATCGGAGACAATAACACCCCGGACAGTGCCGAAGACAACCCCCTCCAGCAGGATTCAGCGCAGGAGGATGGAGAAGCCAGCCCTCATGAGATGGCGGCAGGCAGAGGGGTAGAGGACGATAATTACATGCCTCCCTCCAAAGACGAGGCAAGCCTCGACGACGAAGAATTTGTTATGCCTGAGGATCCCGTCGAACAAGAACATTTCAAACGCAGGCTTATGGCCACGGCAAGCGGCCTCAAGAAAAAGCAGCGACAGCTTAGAGCTGACCAAGATTTGCTAGCCGACAGATGGACTGAAGTCCTGGCGGCCGAAGAGTACGAACTCGAACGCCCCTCCAAGAGCTACCCAAAACGCAGGCTGCTACCCCAATTAGAGGAGGAAGCACCTAAACCTACATCACCAGTGCATAATACGGCCGACCGACCACCTCGTGGCCGCGAGAGAGAGGCCTCTCGGCCCTCCACTCAAGCCACACCCCGGCGCCGCTCAAAAAACACCAAGGCGCGGGAAAATGCGCCAGACCTGTGGGACATATTGGAGAACAAGGCAAGGCAAACAAGATCGATCTACGGATCACGTGGGCGCCCCACGATGCGTGATGATAACCGTCACGCCGGATATGGCAATTCCGGTCGGGCCGAACACAGTAGACAAAGCTCATTTGAGCTACGTCGTGATATAGCCCAATACAGAGGCGCCGCACACCCACTATGCCTCACAGACAAAGTGATGGATCATCAAATCCCTGAAGGTTTCAAACCCGTAAACATTGAATCATACGATGGCACAACAGATCCTGCGGTCTGGATCGAGGACTACCTCCTTCATATCCACATGGCCCGTGGTGATGATCTACACGCCATCAAATACCTCCCACTCAAGCTTAAAGGGCCAGCTCGGCATTGGCTTAATAGCTTGCCAGCAGAGTCAATTGGTTGTTGGGAAGACCTGGAAGCCGCATTCCTCGACAACCTTCCAGGGCACCTATGTGCGACCGTCGGACGCCGATGACCTAAGCCACATAATTCAACAGCCATAAGAATCGGCCAGACAATTCTGGACATGGTTCCTAACCAAGAAAAATCAAATCGTCGACTGTCCGGATGCAGAGGCCCTAGCAGCCTTCAAACATAACATCCGCGACGAGTGGCTTGCCCGGCACCTAGGACAGGAAAAGCGGAAATCCATGGCAGCTTTCACAACACTCATGACCCGCGTTTGCGCGGGAGAGGACAGCTGGCTAGCTCGTAGTAACAACATGACCAAGAGCCCTGGTAGTTCGGATACCAAGGACAGCAACGGCAGGTCGCGTCACAACAAGCACAAGCGCCGCATTAATGGCGATAATGCTGAAGATACGGCAGTCAATGCCGGATTCACAGGCTCTAAACCCGGTCAGCGGAAAAATCCATTCAAAAGAAATACTCCGGGCCCGTCCAATTTGTACAGATACTCGACCGGTCATGCCAGATACACGGCACCCCCGAAAAGCCAGCCAATAACACCAACAAGGGTTGTTGGGTGTTCAAGCAGGCAGGCAAGTTAAATGCCGAAAACAATGACAAGGGGCTGCATAGCAACGACGAGGAGGAGCCCCGGCCGCCGAACAATAGAGGACAAAAGGGCTTCCCCCCACAAGTGCGGACGGTGAACATGATATACGCAACCCACATACCCAAAAGGGAGCGGAAGCGTGCACTAAGGGATGTATATGCGATGGAGCTAGTCGCCCCAAAGTTCAATCCATGGTCCGCCTGCCCGATCACTTTTGATCGAAGGGACCACCTCACTAGCATCCGCCATGGCAGATTCGCCGCATTGGTTCTAGACCCAATCATCGACGGATTTCACCTCACAAGAGTCCTCATGGACGGCGGCAGCAGCCTGAACCTGCTTTATCAGGATACAGTGCGCAAGATGGGCATAGACCCCTCAAGGATTAAACCCACAAAGACGACCTTCAAAGGCATCATACCAGGTGTAGAGGCCAACTGTACAGGCTCAGTTACACTTGAAGTGGTCTTCGGATGACCGGATAACTTCCGAAGCGAGGAATTAATCTTCGACATAGTCCCGTTCCGCAGCGGCTATCACGCACTGCTCGGATGAACCGCATTTGCAAAGTTCAATGCGGTGCCGCACTACGCATACCTCAAGTTCAAGATGCCAGGCCCTCGAGGAGTCATTACGGTCAAAGGAAACACCGAACGCTCCCTCCGAACGGAGGAGCACACGGCGGCCCTCGCGGTAGAAGTAGAAAGCAACCTCTTAAGGCAAATCTCGTGTCCGGCTATTAAACGTTCGGACATCGTCAAGCGCGCCCGGAGTAACCTACAACAAGACCGCCTGGCACGTTCCGAGCACGCGTAGCAATGCGGCCCCAACCCCAGCCCTCGCGAAATTGCGAAACCAGTACTACGCGTACATAACTACGCTCTGGAAATACCATGGGCATTGGGGGAGGGGCACGACCACGGCAGGCCCAGAATGCGGCTCAACCGCACCAGGGGCTCCCAATTGTGTCATCCTTCTTTTTTCTCTTACTTTCAGGACTCCTTTTTCAAGAAGCCCTGTCCAGCAGTAGAATCACCGGACACACGATGCAACAGCCAGAGAAGCAGAAAGCTACGTCGAATGCCCAGGTGGTCTCCATAACAAGCAGTATACTTGCTTTACATATCATTCCGCATCTCGCTCCTTGAGGGAGACATGTCAAATAGTCCCGTTCCTTGCTTATCGCACTATTTTTATCGTTCTGCTTTAACCGCATCTTTTTTGAATAAACAATGCATAGCTTTTGCCTATTATTGCATTCCTTTTTTTCTTTTTTCTTTCTATACATGTTCACTTATGACATGTTGCATCCGTACACTTTGGTACGGCCAAATACACCAGGGTCTTAAGTACCCCAAAATATGGTGTGATAAGTCCGAACACTTTCACAAGTGCGACACCCCGCGATTGTGCCCCGGTTGAGCTGGGTGGAGCACCTCAGTGGAGAAAGCTAAAACTGACCGTCATGATAGGGCGAGAGCCGGTCGCTGTTCGAGAGGTTTTTCGAGTCCCTAAAGACTTATGCCACTTAGAGCGAGGAGTCATCTTTGTCCGGCCCGGGCGTGGATAGCGCCCCGAACTCGGTCTTCCAAATACTAGGGGCTTCGCCGAAATTTAAAATTATAGAATTCTATGGCTAAGTGAGAGTGTTCAAGCACTATAGTCCGGTTGCCTCGTTCGTTGCGTTGAGCGCCTCCCTCGAAGGACCCAAGAATGGGAAAAAGAGCGCTCAAGTTTATCCCAAACACCCCAGCACTCGTGGCATGGGGGCAGAAGCCGACGACTCGCCATCTCCCAGATTTAATAAACGGCCACACAGAAGGTAATATTTTAAATTCACAAGTGTTGCTTAGCGCATATGAACAAGTTTTCAAGCATACAGGATAACAAATGCGAGTTTAATCAAAAATTACATCTTTGGAGCATTCACCCGCTATAAGGTGGGCACCCTTCAGGACGCCCGCATAATACATCTTGGGCGTGCGATACTCCCTGCCCGACGGTGGAGCGTCTGTCACAAGCTTCTCAGCGTCCATCTTGCCCCAGTGCACCTTAGCACGGGCAAGGGCCCTACGGGCACCTTCGATGCAGACGGAGTGCTTGACGACTTCAATCCATGGACAGGCATCCACCAGCCGCCTCACTAGCCTGAAGTGGCTCCCAGGCATGGCCTCCTTCGGCCACAGCCGAACTATGAGGCCCTTCATGGCCTGTTCGGCCAACTTATGGAGCTCGACCATCTGCTTCAGCTGGTCGCTCAAGGGCACCGGGTGTCCGGCCTCAACATACTGAGACCAGAACACCTTCTCCATCGAGCTCCCCTCCTCGGCCCGGTAGAATGCGGCAGCGTCGGACACACTGCAGGGCAGATCTGCGAACGCTCCAGGAGAGCTCCGGATTCGGGTAAGTAACAAGTAATTCACTTTCACGTGCTTGCTTTGCTTGAAGAATGCCTTACCCGCCACTATCTTCTTTATTGCCTCAATTTCCTGGAGGGCTTTTTGGGCTTCGGCCTTAGCGGCTTTGGCGCTATCAAGAGCCAAGGCAAGCTCGGACTCACGAGTATTTGAGTCACGCTCCAAACTCTCGTGTTTTTCCACGAGAGCCTGGAGCTCTTGCCGCACCTCCGCCACCCGCGCCTCCTGCTTCTCTTGCTCAGTGCATTCCGAGGCCGCATTGCTTTCGGCCTTGGACACCGCTTCCTTCAGGGTCGCCACCTCGTTCGTGGCCCCTGTAATTCCCACGTTATTCCTATTATTTTTTGCAACCACATCTTTTATATACTTCCATAAGGTATTACTTACCTTCCTTGTCCTCGAGCTTCTTCTTGGCAAGGCCGAGCTCGTTCTCGGACCGCTCGAGGCTCTGCTTCAATGCATTAACCTCCGCAGTCAGTGCGGCAGAGGTCAGCAGCACAGCTTGCATTCCCATATTGACATGCTTATGTTAGACTCCTGCGTATATCTTTTTAGATCCTCAGTTCGGCTTTTCTTTCCGGACACCAAACTGAGCATCAGGGGCTACTGTCTATGCGGTAATATTTTTACATATCTTAACTACATACCTCAAAGCCTGTTAGAAGGCTGGCACAGGCTTCAGTCAGCCCGCTCTTGGCGGACTGAACTTTCTGGATCACCACACTCATAACAGTGCGGTGCTCCTCGTCAATGGAGGCGCCATTAAGCGCCTCCAGAAAATTATCTCGTGCCTCCTGTTGGGCGGAGGTCACCGGCGTCGCAGTCTCGCCCTTCTTACGAAGGGGCCGCCCGCCGGACTCCGGAACCACTGAAGGTTCCGGTGCGGAGTCTGGCCCAGGGCCGGACTCAGAGCCCTTCGGGGTTTGATCCCCCTTGTGCCCGAGGTCCGGAAAGTTGCCTTGCGGCACCTCCGGGACCTCCTCCTCCTGGCTGGGCCCCTTTTGGGACCCCACCTTGGCGTCGTCCGTAGCGCGAGGAGAGGAGACGGCCGGAAGTGAAGTGCTATTCACGTCCGACGAAGCCAGGGATCCGCTCGTTGAAGTGTCGAGCCCGTCCTTGGGTGGGCTGCAGGTTTATATTCGGTGTTAGGAGATTCTATGCGACAAATGAAATGCCATGAGTTATTCCGGTAACCAGACACTTACGATGTCGCCAGGGGCTTAGTCCTCGGTGGCCACTCCTCTTCGCCGTCATCGGCGTTGGTGGAGTAGTCCGGAGGGAGGGTCCTTCCCTTCTTAGACCCTTCGGCCTCCCCCGTTGGGGCGGCCTTCCTTTTCTTCTCTCCCCCCCGCTGGGGGAGAGGCCTCTTTTTCCTCCTCCCCGTCTTCGCGGGAGGAGTCCGCCTCAGAGTCATCGGACGATGAGTCCGATAACACCTGGCGCCGGGAACTCTTTCGAGTTCCCGTGGCCTTCTTCTTGGCCTTCTTCTCCGGCACCACGTGAGGTGCCGGAACCAGCAGCCCCGTCAATCGGGCGTCCGCTGGGTCTTCTGGCAAGGGAGCCGGACAGTTAACCTGCCCGGACTTCTTCTGCCAGGCCTGTCAAAGGTAAGGGAGTTTAGATCCCGCATAGAGTCAAACTATGAAAAATAAGTGTCCTGTAAAGGGTAAAATAGCTTACGTCGCTGTCTTGACGCTGCGAGCTGAATCCGTGATCTTCAGTAGCGGATGCGGGAGCTTCGGCGCACTTGAACAGCACTTTCCAGGCATCTTCGTACATAGTGTCGAAGAGCCTGCTCAAGGTTTGGTGTTGTGCCGGATCAAACTCCCACAAGTTGAAGGCCCGTTGTTGGCACGGGAGGATCCGGCGGATGAGCATGACCTGGACTACGTTGATGAGCTTGATCTTCTTGTTCACAAGGTTTTGGACGCAGGTTTGGAGTCCGGTCAGCTCTTCCAAATCACCCCATGTCAGGCCCTTCTCTTTCCAGGAGGTGAGCCGTGTGGGGATGCCAGATCGGAATTCGGGGGCCGCTGCCCATTCAGGGTCACGCGGCTCGGTGATGCAGAACCACCCCGATTGCCACCCTTTGAAGGTTTCCACAAAGGAGCCCTCGAGCCATATGACGTTGGGCATCTTGCCCACCATGGCGCCTCCGCACTCCGCTTGCTGGCCGCCCACTACCTTCGGCTTGACATTGAAGGTCTTCAGCCATAATCCGAAGTGGGGCGTGATGCGGAGGAAGGCATTGCACACAACGATAAATGCTGAGATGTTGAGGATGAAATTCGGGGCTAGATCGTGGAAATCCAGGCCGTAGTAGAACATGAGCCCCCGGACAAATGGGTGGAGTGGGAAGCCCAGTCCGCGGAGGAAATGGGGGAGGAACACCACCCTCTCATGGGGCCTGGGGGTGGGGACGAGTTGCCCCTCGTCTGGAAGCCGGTGCGCAATGTCATTGTGCAGGTATCCGGCTTTCCTCAACTTTTTGATGTGCCCCTCCATGACGGAGGAGGCCATCCACTTGCCTCCCACTCCGGACATGGCTGGGGAAGGTTGAGGCGAGATGTGCAGACTTGAGCGTTGGAGCTCGAGTGCGCGGAAATGGATAAGCAAAGGAGGAAGAAGGCGTAGGTAAAAAGGTGGATCCTTATCCCCTTATATGGACGGACGAAACTATGCGTCCCCACCAGCCTGGTAAAACCCGCTTATCTCCCAAGCGCCATAATCAATGCGCGGTTGGGTTACCCACGCCCGTATTGATGAGAATCCCGGAATAAGGGGACACGATCTCTGCTTTGACAAGACGTGCCAAGGAAACCGCCTCGCTAAACGCGTTGAGGTGGGACAGTAAAAACTATTCGAATAAAGGCTTGGCCATGGTGTGATGTCACGCCACGAAATACGTCAGCAGATTGAACTTGTGTAAATATTATTCTCTCTACGGTGGTATGTGGAACTTGTTTTGCAGAGCCGGACACTATCCTTGTGTTCAAAATCATCTATGAAGTATTCGGAGGAGGAACCCGCCTTGCAATGTCGAAGACAATATGCGCGCCGTACTCGTCGTCATTGAAGCCTGGTTCAGGGGCTACTGAGGGAGTCCTGGATTAGGGGGTGTCCGGATGGCCGGACTATAGCTTTGGCCGGACTCCTGGACTATGAAGATACAAGATTGAAGACTTCGTCCCGTGTCCGGATGGGACTTTCCATGGCGTGGAAGGCAAGCTTGGCGATACGGATATGTAGATCTCCTACCATTGTAACCGACTCTGTGTAACCCTAACCCTCTTCGGTGCCTATATAAACCGGAGGGTTTTAGTCCGTAGGACGAACAACAATCATACCATAGGCTAGCTTCTAGGGTTTAGCCTCTCTGATCTCATGGTAGATCTACTCTAGTACTACCCATATCATCAATATCAATCAAGCAGGAGTAGGGTTTTACCTCCATCGAGAGGGCCCGAACCTAGGTAAAAACATCGTGTCCCTTGTCTCCTATTACCATCCGCCTAGACGCACAGTTCGGGACCCCCTACCCTAGATCCGCCGGTTTTGACACCGACATGCATCTTGCCCACCATGGCGCCTCCGCACTCTGCTTATTGGCCGCTCACCACCTTTGGATTCACATTGAAGGTTTTCAGCCATAGCCCGAAGTGAGGTGGGATGCGGAGGAAGGCCTCGCACATGACAATAAATGCCGATATGTTGAGGATGGAATTGGGGGCCAGATCATGGAAGTCCAGCCCGTAGTAGTACATCAGTCGAAGTGTGTGAGGAACACAACCCTCTCATGGGGCTCTGGGTTGGGGACGATCCGTCCCTTGGCCGGAAGTCGGTGAGCTATTTCCGGGGCCAAGTACCCAGCCTCCCGGAGCTTCTTGATGTCCTTCTCCTTGATGGAGGAGGCCATCCACTTGCCTCCTGCTCCGCACCCGGACATCCCCGTCTACCACGCTCCAAAATCCCAGACTTTTATTGTAGATCCCTTTAAAAAAATGAAGATCGCACATAGGAGCAGACCATGGCCTTTGTGAATGCTCGAGTGGCTGTTTGTAGGGGAGGGGCATGGTGTAGCAGTTTTCTAATATGCCACGGTACTTCTTTTTCTAATGTTGTGTATGTGCAATAACTGGCACCGTCGGATACATATCTTACGGTTATTGGGGCGTTCGTCTGGAATAGCCCCGTGGTGAGCTAGAGACTAGTCTTTTTTTCACACGCATTACATCGACACATATCATCTCTCTCCCTCTTTCCCACGCAAACACCTAGTCTCTTGGGACTTCTCGCACGCACCATCTCTAGCTCTCTACGTTGATGCCACCCACATACACTTGTACTCTGTGTTTAGTACGTTGTAGACGAAGAGAAGAGGTGCACACACGTACTCGTCCTCTCTCACACACGCATCTATAGCTACGAATTGTAGTGTTCTCAACAATTCGATTGGCTCTATCATAGGTTCACGTTGTTCCTTGGCCTTGAGATTGAGAAGTTTAAAATGCAGAGGCTCAGCTGGAGGCACGATGTTTTGGTTAATATGTGGGCCGCACATGGCACCAACATGACACGAGCTTCGTCTGCCGATTGCGCAGTCGGGTGAGTACTACTAGTAGTTTTACTTCTTTGATGTGTCGCGTCAACTCGTAGAAGTATGCAACACTTCCTCAACAAGCATATAAGAAGCTTATACTCCTTACCCAAAGGATCTTCATATCCAACAGACACAAAATATCCCTTCGAATGTTGGAAATAACTTTAACTGCTGATCTGATGTCGAAGTAATTGCTGCATCACCACCAGAATCCACCATCTCTTAAGCTACTCCCAATATTAGCATATTACTAAGATAAACAGAAGGCGTTGTAGAATCATTTAGGAGGTGAGCTAGTCAATCTGAATGTCGAGTGGTACGTCTCCAACGTATCTATAATTTTTAAATTGTTCCATGCAGTTATATCATCATTCTTGGATGTTTTACAATCATTTTATTGTCATTTTATATCATTTTTTCATACTAACCTATTGACATAGTGCCAAGTGCAAGTTGCTATTTTCTGCATGTTTCTTACATCGCAAGAAATCAATACCAAACGGAGTCCAAATGCAGCAAAACTTTTTGTGGATTTGTTTTGGACCAGAAGACATCTAGTGGGCCGGAGAAGCGCCTGGGGGGTGCTCCGAGGGGAGCACAACCCACAAGGGCGCGCCTGGAGGCCCAGGCATGCCCTGGTGGGTTGTGCCCACCTCGAGTGCCCATGAACCGCCTCTTTGCTTTATAAATACCCCAACATTCCAAGAACCCTAGGGGAGTCGATGAGAATCAATTCCAGCCGCCGCAAGTTCCAGAACCACCAGATCCAATCTAGACACCATCATGGAGGGGTGCATCATGTCCATTAGTGCCTCTCTGAGGATGCGTGAGGAGTTCTTTGTAAACCTACGGGTCCGTAGTTAGTAGCTAGATGGCTTCCTCTCTCTCTCTCGTTTGATTCTCAATACAATGGCTTCTTGGAGATCCATATGATGTAACTCTTTTTGTGGTGTGTTTGTTGGGATCCGATGAACTTTGAGTTTATGATCAGATCCATCTTTTTATCCATGAAAGTTATTTGGGTCTTCATTGATCTCTTATACGCATGATTACTTATAGCCTCGTATTTCCTCTCTGATATTTGGGTTTTTTTGGCCAACTTGATCTATTTATATTGCAATGGGAAGAGGTGCTTTGTAGTGGGTTCGATCTTATGGTGCTTGATCCTAGTGACAGAAAGGGAACCGACACATATGTATCATTGCTACTAAGGATAAAACGATGGGATCTATTTCTACATAAATAGATCTTGTCTACGTCATGTCATCGTTCTTATTGCATTACTCTGTTTTTCCATGAACTTAATACACTAGATGCATGCTGGATAGCAGTTGATGTGTTGATTAATAGTAGTAGATGCAGGTAGGAGTCGGTCTACTAATATTGGACATGATGCCTATATAATGATCATTGCCTGGATATCGTCATGATTATTTGAAGTTCTATCAATTGCCCAACAGTAATTTGTTCACCCACCATTTTCTATTTTTCTCGAGAGAAGCCACTAGTGAAACCTACGGCCCCCGGGTCTCTTCTTCATTATATTTGCCTTTGCGATATATTTTCCTTTGCTTTTATTTTCACATCTATTAAACCCAAAATACAAAAATACCTTGCTACACTTTTATTTGGCGTTTGATTTTCTCAATATTTACAACTCTCTCACGTCCGTTTGCCTATTTCCGACGCTGTTGCCCGAAAGGGATTGACAAACCCTTTAACACGTCGGGTTGCAAGTATTTGTTATTTGTGTGCAGGTGCCGTTCATGTAGTGTTGCATGATTCTCCTACTGATTCGATAACCTTGGTCTCATCAACCGAGGGAAATACGTACCGTTGCTATGCTGCATCATCCCTTCCTCTTTCAGGAAATAGCGACGTAGTTCAAGACAACATCAAAAGGAATTTATGGTGCCGTTGCCGGGGAGACATCATCAACATCTACCAGGTTCCTAATCATAAATCTTATCTCCTCGCAATTTACATTAGTTGTCATTTTCCTCTCGTTTTCCTCTCCCCCACTTCACAAAAAATTGTCGTCTTATTTACCCTCTTTTTCGTTTGTTGTTTTCTCCTCAGATCTGTTTTGTGTGCAAACTTTCTTGCCATTTTGTCGCCATGGATAGTTCTTTCTCTATGGCGTGCACTCCCGAGAACGAAGTTCTCAACTTTAAACATAGGGGAGGAGAGAATTTAAAATATGCTTGGTATAGGATTTGCACTGCTCATAATAGATCTATCCACAAGCAATCCACAGTTTTTCTTCTTTGCTGTTTTTATTTGGGCATCACCACTTGGCATAGATTCGTTCTTGATACGATTACCGGTGGTAATTTCTTGATGTGTCCTTATCTTGATGATTTTAATGCTATGGGGAATTTAGTGGGCTCACCACCTCTTATGATTAATGAAACAACTTTGACACTTGACCATGTCATGGAAAAATTAGATGCTATTGAAAAGATAATGCTTACCAAAGATCACATTGAAAATTTGGATAAAAAGATGCATAATTTTGCTACTAAGATTGGGTCAAAAGCGGGAGAAGTCTTTAAGTTATTAAAAGAAAAGGGAACTGTAATGCATAAAAGAATTGAAGAAAGCCCTTCCTGGATTGATAAATTAGAAGAGATCTTTAGTAATATAAGCACGGACTTTGCTTCTTCTAAAACTATTGAAAAAACTCCCGTAAAAATTGGCAAGATTACTCAAGTTACTAAGAACAAGGGTGCAACTTCTAGTAATAATCAAGGAGATCACAAAATGATTAGTATTCACCCGAATTTTTTTGAAGCTGTAAGAGATCTCATTGATTAGAATGAATTCCTCAATTTTATGCCTAGAAGTTTTGCTATGCTACTTGCTAATTCTACAAAGAAATCTGATTGTGTGATTGAAGAGTTGGAAACCAAAGATGACAATACTTAGATCCTTGCTTTATGCCTAGCTAGGGGAGTGAAACACTAGCGCTTGTTGGGAGACAACCCAATGAATAAAATTTATTTTTGTTTTTTATTTCTGTTCTTGAGTGTTTGCACAATTATGCTACTGTTATGATTGTGTTTTCTGTAATTTAATTAGTGTTTGTGCCAAGCAAAGCCTTTAGGATCTTCTTGGGTGATAGTTGATTTAATCTTGTTGAAAAGAAGAAACTTTTGCGCTCAGAAAAATAATTTTCAAAAATCACAGAATTGTGCTTTTGCTCTTAATTATTTACACAATATTGGTATATAAATTGCCCAGGTTGTTCTAAATTTTCAGAATATTTGGAGTTACAGAAGTATTCAAAGTTTTCAGATTGCTGAAGACTATTCTGTTTTTGACAGATTTTGTCTTCTTTGTGTTGTGTGCTTGTTTTGATGATTCTATGGTTTCCTTTGAGTTTTTGCCATAGAAATATTGGAATACAGTAGATATAATTCAAGAATAAAGTATGATTTGGTTTGCAACAGTACTTATAGTAGTGATTTGCTTTGTTATACTAACGATTCTCATGAAGGTTTTGTTGAGTTTGTGTGATTGAAGTTTTTAAGTTTTGGGTGATGTTACGATGGATGAAGGAATAAGGAGTAAGAAGAGCCTAATCTTGGAGATGCCCATGGCATACCAAGCTATTCTCCAAAGAGAAGCAAGCAACTAAGCTTGGGGATGCCCCGAGTGGCATCCCCTCTTTCTTCTAATGACCATCGATATTTTACTCGAAGCTATATTTTTATTCGTCACGTACTATGAGTTTCGCTTGGAGCATCTTTTATGGTATGAGTCTTTGCTTGTTTTGCTTTGTGTTTTATGTCCTGAATCCTTGCTGGACACACCTATTTGAGAGAGCCAAAATTATGCCTTGACTTGTTAGAATTGCTCTCTATGCTTCACTTAAATTTTTATGAGCTATGGAATTGCTCTATTGCTTCACTTATATCTTTTTTTCACGGTGTGCTTTAGTATTTTTGAAGAAATGCTCTCTTTCTTCACTTAGATTTGCTTGAGAGTTAGTAATTTTTTTATGAAATTCTCTCTTGCTTTACTTAAATTAATTCGAGAGAAAGAAATATTATGCCCGTGATCTTCACTTATATTTGTTTGAGCTTATCAAAAGCAACACATGAAAATTAGTTCCAAAGTGATAGATATCCAAGAAGGATATAATAAAAACTTTCATGGAGATTATTGGACAAAATAAACTTGACTCCTTGTAATAGTTTTGAGATATGATGATGTGATACGTGAGTCAGTTGATGAGTAATTGTGCTTTACTAAGAATATTGGTGTTAAGGTTTGTGACTCCCTATGCAAGCATGAAAGTCAATAGTCATGCAATGAAATTACATCCTACTTGTGGTGCATTATTCGGTGTTAATTATGCTTAATGCTCGCTTATAAGATTATTCATTTCTTGGTTGGTCGCTTCTCAATCTTTTCCTAGCCTTCATTTTGCACTAAGTATGATCACTACTTGTGCATCCAAAATCCTTTAAACCAGTTTTGCCACATGACTCCACTATATCTACCTATATGCGGTATTCTTTTGCTGTTCTAAGAAAATTTGCATGTGCCATCTCTAATTTTCAAAATGGACTTCTCTTTTGTGTGTTTGTTTCGCTCGCGAAACGGTAACGGGTAACCAATATTTTCCATGCTAGATGTGTTATTCTCATGACGAGTGTTTATTCACTTGTCATTGCACGGGAGTAAGCCAAAGGTATTAGGGATGCCCAGTCCCGAAATGAAAATTAATTTATTTTATGTTGTCAAATATTAAATTCCTTGGAAAGTGTTGGTATGGAGGGCAACCGTGGATTCGGCTAGCCATGGAAAGTGAAAGTATGGTGGAAAAAGGAATAAACTTTATTTTCTGTTTGGGAACTGCCTATGATATAGTATCTAGCATGGAAAGTGTGCGGAACTCTAAGTCGTTTTCGTTGGAGGGAAAAGTATGCCTCCCAAAATATTTTTATCTCTAAGTTTTTCGCTTTGAGCTCTCGCACCTCTACAAATACCTACTTCCCTCCATGAAGGGCCTTTCTTTTACTTTATGAAATTTTTATTTTTAATTTGAGTCTCCATCTTCTCTTATAAAGCACCAACTAGGAGGCACTATGATCGTACTTGAGCATTGGGTGTAGCTAATATGCGAGTGTGTTTCATGAATGGATCAATGATTGAGCATGGCGGGCTAGGGATAACTTATTTTAGCGCTAATATTTTGAAATACATGATTGCTTGTTGATATGCTTGAGCATTTAAGTCTCATGTCAAAACTAGACTATCGCTTTGAACCATATAAAAGTCCAAATGTCCAAGCTATAAAGAAAAGAATATGATATGACATGTTAGGCAGCATTCCACATAAAAAATTCTGTTTTTATCATTTACCTACTCAAGGACGAGCAGGAATTAAGCTTGGGGATGCTGATACGTCTCCAACGTATCTATATTTTTTGATTGTTCCATGTTGTTATATTATCATTCTTGGATGTTTGACAATCATTTTATAGTCATTTTACATCCTTTTTTGGTACTAACCTATTGACATTGTGCCAAGTGCCAGTTGTTTTCTGCATGTTTTTTACATCCCAGGAAATCAATACCAAATGGAGTCCAAATGCAGCAAAACTTTTTGTGGATTTGTTTTGGACCAGAAGACATCTAGTGGGCCGGAGAAGCGCCTGGGGCTGCTCCGAGGGGAGCACAACCCACCAGGGTGTGCCTGGAGGCCCAGCGCCCTGGTGGGTTGTGCCCACCTCGGGTGCCCCATGAACCGCCTCTTTGCGTTATAAATACCCCAATATTCCAAAAAAGCTAGGGGAGTCGACGAAAATCAATTCCAGCCGCCGCAAGTTCCAGAACCACCAGATCCAATCTAGACACCATCACGGAGGGGTGCATCATGTCCATTGGTGCCTCTCCGACGATGTGTGCGTAGTTCTTTGTAGACCTACAGGTCTGTAGTTAGTAGCTAGATGGCTTCCTCTCTCTCTCGTTTGATTCTCAATACAATGGTCTCTTGGAGATACATATGATATAACTCTTCTTGCGGTGTGTTTGTTGGGATCCGATGAACTTTGGGTTTATGATCTGATCAATCTCTTTATCCATGAAAGTTATTTGAGTCTTCTTTGATCTCTTATATGCATGATTACTTATAGCCTCGTATTTCTTCTTCGATATTCGGGTTTTATTTGCCAACTTGATCTATTTATCTTGCAATGGGAAGAGGTGCTTTGTAGTGGGTTTGATCTTACGGTGCTTGATCCCAGTGACAGAAAGGGAACCGACACGTATGTATCGTTGCTACTAAGGATAAAACAATGGGGTCTATTTCTACATAAATAGATCTTGTCTACATCATGTCATCGTTCTTATTGCATTACTCCATTTTTCCATGAACTTAATACACTACATGCATGTTGGATTGTGGTCGATGTGTGGAGTAATAGTAGTAGATGCAGGCAGGAGTCGGTCTACTAATCTTGGACATGATGCCTATATAATGATCATTGTCTGGATATCATCATGATTATTTGAAGTTCTATCAATTGCCCAATAGTAATTTGTTCACCCACATTTGTTATTTTTCTCGAGAAAAGCCACTAGTGAAACCTATGGCCCCCGGGTCTCTTCTTCATTATATTTGCCTTTGCGATCTATTTTACTTTACTTTTATTTTTAGATCTATTAAACCAAAAGTACAAAAATACCTTGCTACACTTTATTTTATTTGGCGTTCGATCTATCAATATTTACAACTCTCTCACGTTCGTTTGCCTATTTTTGGCGTCGTTGCCCAAAAAGGATTGACAACCCCTTTAACACGCCGGGTTGCGATTATTTGTTTTTTGTGTGTAGGTGTCGTTCACGCAGTGTTGCGTGATTCTCCTAATGGTTCGATAACCTTGGTCTTATCAACTGAGGGAAATACCTACCATTGTTGTGCTGCATCATCCCTTCCTCTTTGGGGAAATACCGACGTAGTTCAAGCCAACATCATGGAGCGACACCATCCTCAACAACCCAGCCCCAGCTAGCATCTTGGACGGCACTGTGAAGAAGGTCAGCTCCTGCACGACGACGGCGCCGGGCACCTTGCTGCTTTTCACCTTGATTTCCACCTTGACGGCATTGGTCCTACCATTGGGCTCCACCGGCGGGCTAGTTGCCCACACCTTGGCTGCATAGTGCGGCGATGGGGATGCTCTTGCTCTGATGCAGATGACGGACACGGTGATAGGCGCGCCAATGTCGAGCATGCTGCCGACCATGAAAAATGCACGATCGTCCTCCTCCGTGAATAGCAAGCACCGCGGCTCCAACACCAGCCCTTGCAGCTGCAGCACCTTGCCGTACTGGATCCTGTGCACGGGCATGGGATGCACGATGCTGATGTGGTGGGGGAGCGCTGGCAGTGGGCCTTCGTAGCCACAGAAGGGCACGGGGCATTTGCAGGGCGCGAGCGGACACACGCTCTGGTGATCGACGAGCTTGTGGTAAGTGACGTAGAGCCCACAGCCTTCGTGCGGGCACTCCACCCTCACCGAGGAGAGGACGGCATCCATCAGCGTGTTGCACACATCAAAGCCGCCGCCGTGCTTGCACTTCTGGCACTGCCGTTGGTTCCCGGGGCGCTCGCCACGGCGGTCCGCGCGGGCCATGTGTGCCCTCCCTTGCACTGCACAAATAAATCAAACAACACATCAATCAAGAAACATGCACCTTGCTTGATCATCCAAATGGACGAGGTGTATTTGAACCTTGTACAGTGGAGGCTTCAAGGTGCGGAGGCACAAGGGCGGTGCAGCAAGGTGAGGTCCATAGAGACCTCCATCGCCGGGTCCTGTCCCGTCGGCATGATCTTGCCCTACTCGTGCACCACCATCTCTCGCTTTAGGTCCCGCGCATTAGATAGTTCGACCATCACATATTCATAGTACTACTTCAAGGTGCATTAAAGCAACACATGCAAGTATCAGAAGGAAACTGACGGCATGCTTGCGTTGTAATTAATGCATCGGTAAACACAAATTATTGAAATATATCGAGTACACTGCTTTGATGTGTCGCATCAACTCGTACAACAAGGAGAAGCTTCATTACAATGCCCTCTCCCTTGCCATGAGCGTGGGGAAGTGGCTCGTAAGACTAGTAGAAGCTTTTGCTACATGCTCTCTCTCCCGCACGCCGTGGACATGCAGCAGTTCATTCGGTGTCAGATGGCCAGAAGCATACTGTAGTAGTACCATCAAGTTTGACTTCCGGAAGAGACGAAGAGCCAAGTGCAACCCGAATGCTTGCGTGGCAGTTTCATGTGTAGGGGAGGTAGTAGCATCTAGTCTAGGATAGCGTGTACCATGCCTCTAAGCTCAAGGCTGGCAATAGTGGGGGTAACATAACCGGTACTATCATGCACTTGGGACTAGCAAACATGCTTACATGGCAGATAATTAAAGAAGAGAGAGTGGGTTAGAGTAACATAGGTAGATGTCGTATCATGTTTGGCACTAAATATGATCATCTATGATATTACTTTATGATACTATGCACTATGGAGGTGGTATCAAACACAAGTATCATATGCATGATACTAGTAGGAGTATATGATACCCTCCACATAATCATTGGAGTCGGCTCCATGCTATGAGGCCGTCTTGAATCATTTTTTGATTAAAATAGTCTTTTGTCCCTACTTGTCATCCTGGTGATTGTAGTTTGCACGCTGATCTGGTCAAGAGAGGAATATATATTTTAATTTATGGTGGGGTAAATGTTAGAGGTTGCAACAAATATATTATACATTGCGGGTATTTTAGCCAAGTGTAGGCAAGCATGTGGGGTCAGTACTATGATGTGTCGCATCAACTCGTACAATGAGGAGAAGCTTGATTACTAATAGTACGCCCTCTCCCTCGCCCATACGCTTGGTGGCTCGCAGACGAGGAGAGGCTTTTTGCTTACTACAACAAGCTATCCCCCCCGCACGCAGTGGACGGACATGCAGTAGTTGATTCGATACAGTAGAAGTTCAATATTTTAGAAGTAGTAACATCATTGTTCAACTTCTGGAAGAGGTAGAGAGCCAAGCACAACCCGAACTTGGTAGTTGTGAATGCTTGCGTGGTAGTCGTGTAGGGGTGGGGCGTGGTGCAACAGTTTTGTGGCAATTCTTTTCTATTGTTGTTTGTGTCCAATAGGTGCCACCATCGGATGCAGATCTTACGGTTGTTGTGGCGATTGCTAGTTATAGTCATCTTACAAAAATCAAATAATCCCAAAACAAACCCGACCACATTTCTTGTTTCTAGACATGAATAGGAATCAACCAATGAGAGACGTGGGACGTACCTAGCACGACATGCAGCGGTCATTTAATTGCATGCTCCCTCCTTTCCAGTTTACATGGCTTAATTTAAAAATCTCTTCAACCAAGGTAGATGATGAATGGTGGAATTAATTTTTTAGTTTGCAAAAGTACTTACTTAGTACTCTCGTTTTTAAGAAATTATGTATACCGGTGCATTAATTACACTGCATGCATGCATGACCACTGAATGACCAAGAACTTCTACATGCATTGATGAGTTTTTTCTTCATCCTTGCATGTAGTGATTTAATACACCTTGAAATCTAAACATATGACGGTAACTAGTAGAATTGAGACTTATAAAACGGAAAAAACAAATTTTTTGAGATGAGCAACCGGATTTTTTCTTTCTAGAGATTTCAACAAGTGACTACACCGTAAATGAGTACTACATAGGGAGCAAAATGAGAGAATCTACACCGTAAATAAATATTAAGTTCACTCGTTTTCCTCTCCGCCTGGGTCACAGTGCACAATATTGAGTACTACTAGTGACTAGTCTCTTTTTGACACGCATTTACGTTGATACGGCTTGAATGCCAACGAGGGAGAGGGTAGTGATTCCCGAAACGTTGAAAGGTCAATGATGCTTCCTCATTCAATTAGCATGCAGAGGTAAGTAATTGGAGAAGCAGAATGGAGCCATCACAATGTGAATGCAACGCAGTTTGGACTCTCATATAAAGGCGCCCCACCACTCCAATCCTTCTACTCCTAGTTGTTGGAAATATGCCCTAGAGGCAATAATAAAAGTATTATTATATTTCATTGTTCATGATAATTGTCTTTTATTCATGCTATAACTGTATTATCCGGAAATCGTAATACACGTGTGAATACTTAGACCACAATATGTCCCTGGTGAGCCTCTAGTTGACCAGCTCGTTGTGATCAACAGATAGTCATTGTTTCCTGACTATGGACATTGGATGTCGTTGATAACGGGATCACATCATTAGGAGAATGATGTGATGGACAAGACCCAATCTTAAGCATAGCTTAAAAGATCGTGTAGTTCGTTTTGCTAGAGCTTTGCCAGTGTCAAGTATCTCTTCCTTCGACCATGAGATCGTGTAACTCCCGGATACCGTAAGAGTGCCTTGGGTGTATCAAACGTCACAACGTAACTGGGTGACTATAAAGGTGCATTACAGCTATCTCCGAAAGTAGCTGTTGGGTTGACACGGATCGAGACTGGGATTTGTCACTCCGTATGACGGAGAGGTATCTCTGGGCCCACTCGGTAATGCATCATCATAATGAGCTCAATGTGACCAAGGTGTTGGACACGGGATCATGCATTACGGTACGAGTAAAGTGACTTGCCGGTAACGAGACTAAACAAGGTATTGGGATACCGACGATCGAGTCTCGGGCAAGTAACGTACCGATTGACAAAGGGAATTGCATACAGGGTTTGATCGAATCCTCGACATCGTGGTTCATCCGATGACAACATCGAGGAGCATGTGGGAGCCATCATGGGTATCCAGATCCCGCTGATGGTTATTGACTGAGAGCGTCTCGGTCATGTCTGCATGTCTCCCGAACCCGCAGGGTCTACACACTTAAGGTTCGGTGACGCTAGGGTTATGAAGATATGTATATGCAGAAACCCGAATGTTGTTCGGAGTCCTGGATGAGATCCCGGACGTCACAAGGTGTTCCGGAATGGTCTGGAGGTAAAGAATTATATATATGAAGTGCTATTTCGGGCATCAGGACAAGTTTCGGGGTTATCGGTATTGTACCGGGACCACCGGAAGGGTCCCGGGGGTCCACCGGGTGGGGCCACCTGTCCCGGGGGGCCACATGGGCTGTAGGGGGTGCGCCTTGGCCTTCATGGGCCAAGGGCACCAGCCCCTATAGGCCCATGCGCCTAGGGTTTCCCCCTAGGAGGAGTCCTAGTGGTGGAAGGCACCCCTAGGAGCCTTGGGGGGGAGGGAAACCTCCCCTAGGCCGCCGCCCCCCCTAGTAGATCTCATCTACTAGGGCCGGCGCCCCCCTGGCACCCCTATATATAGTGGGGGAGAGGAGGGACTTCATACCCCAGCCCCTGGCGCCTCCATCTCCCCCCGTTACATCTCTCCCTCGTAGTCTTGGCGAAGCCCTGCTGCTGTGACGCCCTGCATGCACCACCACGCCGTCGTGCTGCTGGATCTTCATCAACCTCTCCTTCCCCCTTGCTGGATCAAGAAGGAGGAGACGTCTCCCGTCCCGTACGTGTGTTGAACGCGGAGGTGCCGTCCGTTCGGCGCTGGTCATCGGTGATTTGGATCACGTCGAGTACGACTACATCATCACCTTGCAAGCTTCCGCACGCGATCTACAAGTGGTATGTAGATGCAAACTCTCTCCCTTGACTCGTTGCTTAGATGAACTCATAGATGGATCTTGGTGAAACCGTAGGAAAAATTTTAATTTTCTGCAACGTTCCCCAACAGTGGCATCATGAGCTAGGTCTATGCGTAGTTCTCTTTGCACGAGTAGAACACAATTTTGTTGTGGGCGTGGATTTTGTCATCTTACTTGCCTCTACTAGTCTTTTCTTGCTCAACGGTATTGTGGGATGAAGCGGCCCGGACCAACCTTACACGTACGCTTACGTGAGACCGGTTCCACCGACTGACATGCACTAGTTGCATAAGGTGGCTGGCGGGTGTCTGTCTCTCCCACCTTAGTTGGAGCGGAATCGATGAACAGGGCCCTTATGAAGGGTAAATACAAGTTGACAAAATCACGTTGTGGAAATTCGTAGGTAAGAAAACGTTCTTGCTAGAACCCAATTGCAGCCACGTAAAAGATGCAACAACAATTAGAGGACGTCTAACTTGTTTTTGCAGCGATTGATCATGTGATGTGATATGGCCAGAAGTTGTGATGAATGATGAATTGTGATGTATGAGATCATGTTCTTTGTAATAGGATTCACGACTTGCATGTCGATGAGTATGACAACCGGCAGGAGCCATAGGAGTTGTCATTATTTTTTGTATGACCTGCGTGTCATTGAATAACGCCATGTAAACTACTTTACTTTATTGCTAAACGTTAGTCATAGAAGTAGAAGTAGTCGTTGGCGTGACAACTTCATGAAGACACGATGATGGAGATCATGATGATGGAGATCATGGTGTCAAGCCGGTGACAAGATGATCATGGAGCCCCGAAGATGAAGATCAATGGAGCTGTATGATATTGGCCATATCATGTCACAACTATATAATTGCATGTGATGTTTATTATGTATTATGCATCTTGTTTACTTAGGACGACGGTAGTAAATAAGATGATCCCTTATAAAATTTCAAGAAGTGTTCTCCCCTAACTGTGCACCGTTGCTACAGTTCGTCGCTTCTAAGCACCACGTGATGATCGGGTGTGATGGATTCTTACGTTCACATACAACGGGTGTAAGACAGTTTTACACAGCGAAAACACTTAGGGTTAACTTGACGAGCCTAGCATGTGCAGACATGGCCTCGGAACACGGAGACCGAAAGGTCGAACACGAGTCGTATGGAAGATACGATCAACATGAGAATGTTCACCGACGATGACTAGTCCGTCTCACGTGATGATCGGACACGGCCTAGTCAACTCGGATCGTGTAAACACTTAGATGACTAGAGGGATGTCTAATCTAAGTGGGAGTTCATAATTTGATTAGAACTTTATTATCATGAACTTAGTCTAAAACCTTTGCAAATATGTCTTGTAGATCAATGGCCAACGCTAATGTCAACATGAACTTCAACGCGTTCCTAGAGAAAACCAAGCTGAAAGATGATGGCAGCAACTATACGGACTGGGTCTGGAACCTGAGGATCATCCTCATAGCTGCCAGGAAACAATATGTCCTAGAAGGACCGCTAGGTGATGCTCCCGTCCCAGAGAACCAAGACATTATGAATGCTTGGCAGTCTCGCGCTGATGATTACTCCCTCGTTCAGTGCGGCATGCTTTACAGCTTAGAACCGGGGCTCCAAAAGCGTTTTGAGCATCACGGAGCATATGAGATGTTCGAAGAGCTGAAACTAGTTTTCCAAGCTCATGCCCGGGTCGAGAGATATGATGTCTCCGACAAGTTCTACAGTTGTAAGATGGAGGAAAATAGTTCTGTCAGTGAGCACATCCTGAAGATGTCTGGGTTGCACAACCGTATGACCCAGCTGAACATTAACCTCCCAAATGAGGCGGTCATTGACAGAATCCTCCAGTCGCTCCCACCAAGCTACAAAAGCTTTGTGATGAACTACAACATGCAGGGGATGGAAAAGACCATTCCTGAAGTGTTCTCAATGCTGAAGTCAGCAGAGGCTGAAATCAAGAAAGAACATCAAGTGTTGATGGTCAATAAGACCACTAAGTTCAAGAAGGGCAAGGGTAAGAAGAACTTCAAGAAGGACGGCAAAGATGTTGCCGCGCCTGGTAAGCCAGTTACCGGGAAGAAGTCAAAGAATGGACCTAAGCCTGAGACTGAGTGCTTTTATTGCAAGGGGAAGGGTCACTGGAAGCGGAACTGCCCCAAATACTTAGCGGATAAGAAGACCGGCAACACCAAAGGTATATTTGATATACATGTGATTGATGTGTACCTTACCAGTACTCGTAGTAACTCCTGGGTATTTGATACCGGTGCCGTTGCTCATATTTGTAACTCACAGCAGGAGCTGCGAAATAAACGGAGACTGGCGAAGGACGAGGTGACGATGCGCGTCGGGAATGGTTCCAGAGTCGATGTGATCGCCGTCGGCACGCTGCCTCTACATTTACCTACGGGATTAGTTTTGAACCTTAATAATTGTTATTTAGTGCCAAGTTTGAGCATGAACATTGTATCAGGATCTCGTTTAATGCGAGATGGCTACTCATTTAAGTCTGAGAATAATGGTTGTTCGATTTATATGAGAGATATGTTTTATGGTCATGCTCCGATGGTCAATGGTTTATTCTTAATGAATCTCGAGCGTAATATTACACATGTTCATAGTGTAGATGCCAAAAGATTTAAAGTTGATAACGATAGTCCCACATACTTGTGGCACTGCCGCCTTGGTCACATTGGTGTCAAGCGCATGAAGAAGCTCCATGCCGATGGACTTTTAGAGTCTCTTGATTATGAATCGTTTGACACGTGCGAACCATGCCTCTTGGGCAAAATGACCAAGACTCCGTTCTCCGGAACAATGGAGCGAGCAACCAACTTGTTGGAAATCATACATACCGATGTGTGCGGTCCAATGAGCGTTGAGGCTCGCGGAGGATATCGTTATGTTCTCACTCTCACAGATGACTTGAGTAGATATGGGCATGTCTACTTAATGAAACACAAGTCTGAGACCTTTGAAAAGTTCAAGGAATTTCAGAATGAGGTGGAGAATCAACGTGACCGAAAGATAAAATTCTTACGATCAGATCGTGGAGGAGAATACTTAAGTCACAAATTTGGTACACACTTAAGGAAATGTGGAATCGTTTCACAGCTCACGCCGCCTGGAACACCTCAGCGAAACGGTGTGTCCGAACGTCGTAATCGCACCCTATTGGATATGGTGCGGTCTATGATGTCCCTTACCGATTTACCGCTATCATTTTGGGGATACGCTCTAGAGACAGCTACATTCACTTTAAATAGGGCACTGTCTAAATCCGTTGAGACGACACCGTATGAATTATGGTTTGGAAAGAAACCTAAGCTGTCGTTTCTGAAAGTTTGGGGATGCGATGCTTATGTCAAGAAACTTCAACCTGAAAAGCTCGAACCCAAGTCGGAAAAATGCGTATTCATAGGATACCCTAAGGAAACTGTAGGGTATACCTTCTACTTAAGATCCGAAGGCAAGATCTTTGTTGCCAAGAACGGATGCTTTCTGGAAAAAGAGTTTCTCTCGAAAGAAGTAAGTGGGAGGAAAGTAGAACTCGATGAAGTACTACCTCTTGAGCGGGAAAGTGGCGCAGCGCAGGAAACCGTTCCTGTGATGCCCACACCAACTGAGGAGGAAAACAATGATAATGATCAAGGTACTTCGGATCAAGTTACTGCTGAACTTCGTAGGTCCACAAGGACACGTTCCGCACCAGAGTGGTACGGCAACCCTGTCCTGGAAATCATGTTGTTAGACAACAATGAACCTTCGAACTATGAAGAAGCAATGGCGGGCCCGGATTCCAACAAATGGCTTGAAGCCATGAAATCCGAGATAGAATCCATGTATGAAAACAAAGTATGGACTTTGACAGACTTGCCCGATGATCGGCGAGCGATAGAAAACAAATGGATCTTTAAGAAGAAGACGGACGCGGATGGTAATATTACCATCTATAAAGCTCGACTTGTCGCTAAGGGTTATCGACAGGTTCAAGGGATTGACTACGACGAGACATTCTCTCCTGTAGCGAAGCTAAAGTCCGTCCGAATCATGTTAGCAATTGTCGCATACTATGATTATGAGATATGGCAGATGGACGTCAAAACAGCATTCCTTAACGGGCATCTTAAGGAAGAACTGTATATGATGCAGCCGGAAGGTTTTGTCGATCCTCGGAACGCTAACAAAGTGTGCAAGCTCCAGCGATCCATTTATGGACTGGTGCAAGCATCTCGGAGTTGGAACATTCGCTTTGATGAGATGATCAAAGCGTTTGGGTTTATGCAGACTTATGGAGAAGCCTGCGTTTACAAGAAAGTGAGTGGGAGCTCTGTAGCATTTCTCATATTATATGTAGATGACATACTCCTGATGGGAAATAATATAGAATTTCTGGACAGCATTAAGGCCTACTTGAATAAGTGTTTTTCAATGAAGGACCTTGGAGAAGCTGCTTATATATTAGGCATCAAGATCTATAGAGATAGATCGAGACGCCTCATAGGTCTTTCACAAAGCACATACCTTGATAAGATTTTGAAGAGATTCAGAATGGATCAGTCCAAGAAGGGGTTCTTGCCTATGTTACAAGGTATGAGACTGAGCTCAGCTCAGTCACCGACCACGGCAAAAGATAAAGAAGGGATGAGTGTCATCCCCTATGCTTCAGCCATAGGATCTATTATGTATGCCATGCTGTGTACCAGACCCGATGTAAACCTTGCCGTAAGTTTGGTAGCAAGATACCAAAGTAATCCCGGCAAGGAACACTGGACAGCGGTCAAGAATATCCTGAAGTACCTGAAAAGGACGAAGGACATGTTTCTCGTTTATGGAGGAGACGAAGAGCTCGTCGTAAAGGGTTACGTCGACGCTAGCTTCGACTCAGATCTGGATGACTCTAAGTCACAAACCGGATACGTGTATATGTTGAATGGTGGAGCAGTAAGCTGGTGCAGCTGCAAGCAGAGCGTCGTGGCGGGATCTACGTGTGAAGCGGAGTACATGGCAGCCTCGGAGGCAGCACATGAAGCGATTTGGGTGAAGGAGTTCATCACCGACCTAGGAGTCATACCCAATGCGTCGGGGCCGATCAAACTCTTCTGTGACAACACTGGAGCTATTGCTCTCGCAAAGGAGCCCAGGTTTCACAAGAAGACCAGGCACATCAAGCGTCGTTTCAACTCCATCCGTGAAAATGTTCAAGATGGAGACATAGAGATTTGCAAAGTGCACACGGATCTGAATGTCGCAGATCCACTGACTAAACCTCTCTCGCGTGCAAAACATGATCAACACCAGAACTCTATGGGTGTTCGATTCATCACAATGTAACTAGATTGGTGACTCTAGTGCAAGTGGGAGACTGTTGGAAATATGCCCTAGAGGCAATAATAAAAGTATTATTATATTTCATTGTTCATGATAATTGTCTTTTATTCATGCTATAACTGTATTATCCGGAAATCGTAATACACGTGTGAATACTTAGACCACAATATGTCCCTGGTGAGCCTCTAGTTGACCAGCTCGTTGTGATCAACAGATAGTCATTGTTTCCTGACTATGGACATTGGATGTCGTTGATAACGGGATCACATCATTAGGAGAATGATGTGATGGACAAGACCCAATCTTAAGCATAGCTTAAAAGATCGTGTAGTTCGTTTTGCTAGAGCTTTGCCAGTGTCAAGTATCTCTTCCTTCGACCATGAGATCGTGTAACTCCCGGATACAGTAAGAGTGCCTTGGGTGTATCAAACGTCACAACGTAACTGGGTGACTATAAAGGTGCATTACAGGTATCTCCGAAAGTAGCTGTTGGGTTGACACGGATCGAGACTGGGATTTGTCACTCCGTATGACGGAGAGGTATCTTTGGGCCCACTCGGTAATGCATCATCATAATGAGCTCAATGTGACCAAGGTGTTGGACACGGGATCATGCATTACGGTACGAGTAAAGTGACTTGCCGGTAACGAGACTGAACAAGGTATTGGGATACCGACGATCGAGTCTCGGGCAAGTAACGTACCGATTGACAAAGGGAATTGCATACAGGGTTTGATCGAATCCTCGACATCGTGGTTCATCCGATGACAACATCGAGGAGCATGTGGGAGCCATCATGGGTATCCAGATCCCGCTGATGGTTATTGACTGAGAGCGTCTCGGTCATGTCTGCATGTCTCCCGAACCCGTAGGGTCTACACACTTAAGGTTCGGTGACGCTAGGGTTATGAAGATATGTATATGCAGAAACCCGAATGTTGTTCGGAGTCCCGGATGAGATCCCGGACGTCACAAGGAGTTCCGGAATGGTCCGTAGGTAAAGAATTATATATAGGAAGTGCTATTTCGGGCATCAGGACAAGTTTCGGGGTTATCGGTATTGTACCGGGACCACGGGAAGGGTCCCAGGGGTCCACCGGGTGGGGCCACCTGTCCCGGGGGGCCACATGGGCTGTAGTGGGTGTGCCTTGGCCTTCATGGGCCAAGGGCACCAGCCCCTATAGGCCCATGCGCCTAGGGTTTCCCCCTAGGAGGAGTCCTAGTGGTGGAAGGCACCCCTAGGTGCCTTGGGGGGGAGGGAAACCTCCCCTAGGCCGCCGCCCCCCTAGTAGATCTCATCTACTAGGGCCGGCGCCCCCCCTGGCACCCCTATATATAGTGGGGGAGAGGAGGGACTTCATACCCCAGCCCCTGGCGCCTCCATCTCCCCCCGTTACGTCTCTCCCTCGTAGTCTTGGTGAAGCCCTGCTGCTGTGACGCCCTACATCCACCACCACACCGTCGTGCTGCTGGATCTTCATCAACCTCTCCTTCCCCCTTGCTGGATCAAGAAGGAGGAGACGTCTCCCATCCCGTACGTGTGTTGAACGCGGAGGTGCCGTCCGTTCGGCGCTGGTCATCGGTGATTTGGATCACGTCGAGTACGACTACATCATCACCTTGCAAGCTTCCGCACGCGATCTACAAGTGGTATGTAGATGCAAAATCTCTCCCTTGACTCGTTGCTTAGATGAACTCATAGATGGATCTTGGTGAAACCGTAGGAAAAATTTTAATTTTCTGCAACGTTCCCCAACACTAGTCTCTGCGCAACACTTCTCACTCCAATCCAAGACCAAGACCAAGTCACTAGAAGCCACAAGCGCCCATGGCGTTGATGGATGCGAGCGACAGTCGGTTGTGCCAGATCATCCAAGATGTCGGCCTGCGGCCCCGCACCGTGCAGCGTTTCCAAATTTGCCGGCGACCGCCGGTGTCATAGCCCTCATTGACACCGGCTTCGCCTCTCGCATGGGCGAGATGATGGTCCACTCCATCCGCATATTCACCACCGTAAAGAAGCGCGCGGACACCCTTGCCGTACTCCTCCAGCCCGCGCACCCAGGCTCCTTGTTACCTGCCACCCTCATTGGCCTCCAAGTTGATGAACTCTTTGAAGCACTGGTGGCCCTGCAGCTGCCGAAGGTCGTGACGAAGAATGTGCACCTTGAGGCTGCACTCGCCGTGCAATGCCTCTCCATGCAAGAAACCGTTGACCTGCACATCCACGTCTATGAGGAAATCATCTACATAGGCCACTGCAAGCCAGCTAGGACATAAATAGGTTGGCTTTATTCCACCGGCTGGAATATTTTGACGCCATTGTTCTGAAGCACGTTTACCTGGCCACGAAAGCCGCTACTACTTAGCCGCCGTTCGGTGGGCCGGTTCCCTGAGTAGAGGAGGAGGAGATCGTCGATGGATGCATCTTTCTACTTCCCTCCTGTAACCAGCACTGCATCGCCTCGTGGCTTTAATGTGTTAGTGTATGGCATTTTTATTCCAGTCGTAAATGACATGTGATCCCTTTCTCTTATTTTGTGTTAATTATATGTAGTATCACTGTCTTCGTCCTAGTTTACTTCCTACGTCCTGGTTTATTAGTCCCGTTTGTAATTGATGGTGGCTTGCATCTTTCCAATGCATTTTTTACTCCACTCCATAATTTGTCCTAAAATTTCTATATGTACACTTTTCACCAGATAGAGGGAGTATATATATTGGCGCGACAACCAAACTTGTATACGGAGTATTCAAAATTGAGTGTTACTACATGTCACGAGTTCAAAAGTAGAAAGTGGAACAAGGACAACACGCTTGTGCTATTCACATCGCACCCCACACTGTCGTTCCGGCCCGCCACTCAACGCGCATTGGCTTCGCATTTTCTATCTACAAGTTAAAAAGGTAAAGACTGTCGTGTTCGCGTCGCACCCCCACACGGTCTGTCTTAGCATTTTCACTGTCAGGTGGCGTCGCAGTTAAGCAAACCGACTATAAGCAAATCCCTACCCCGCCCACCACGCGTCGGATAAGAGAGCAACAAGGGAGAACAACTAGCTGTAGCATGGATGCTGTTGTCAGATGGGACTCATGTTTATAGAATAGGAGTACTGAGTACCCGTACCTCTAGTACCACTAGTTGGGTGCGTGCGACCTATGCCTGTCATCACTTTAGGTCTCCTGTTCCAACCGCAGCTATGCTTCATAGTAGTACATACTTTTTCACGCATTTTCCTCCTATATGTACTCCCAATTAAGGTATTTCCACGTGCTTCCTTTCGCCGACATGTGGGACATAGAGCTTCTGGGTCGTAGTGCATACATGACTCAGAGCATATGCAACCATGCCGGAGTACTTTACATTTCAGACCTGACAAATTACATGCAAACCCCCGCAGAAGGATAAATAAATAAATGAATTACTACATGCAAACCGGATTATTTTCATAGAAACCAGAGCATGTTCATTAAATTTTTGACGTAACACATTGAAAAAATCAATCAAACCTAAGGGCTTCTTTGATTCGTAGGATAATGAGAACACGGGAATGGGGAAAGTATGATGATGATGAACCGAGAGGAGGAGGAAGAGGAGTAGTACATGCTATAGACTGGACTGTACTCCAGTATAGTGTTTTTTATGGCCATATCACCACATTGTTTTCTATGGTCACCTTTGTAGTTTGTGCCAAATTTTGATCAAAGATTTAGCTAACAAAATGTTAGATGAAAAAATATGTCGCTGGATTCGTATTTAAACATAGTTTTGAATGATATAATTTTTGGTAACATGCATGAACATTTTGTTAGTTCAATCTATTTTTTGCAACATGCATGAACATTTTTGCTAACATGCATGAACATTCGTATTTGAACATTTTTGGTAACATGCCTTCGAAACTGGCCTTGCTCTACTGCCCCAGCACCCCATGAGGCTGTATGTGGACCTTTTTCTACTTCCATCAGCTCTTCCAAATCCACCTAAATGTTTAGTATTATTAGAGGTAAAGCTACTTCATGAAGTCGAATCAAGAACTTGGTTCAAACAGCGAAGGGGGGGGGAGTTGTAGCATGAATCTAGGACTTGATTCAAAGAGGAAATAACAGGGGGAAAGTAGTAGATACTGGATACCCAACCAGTCTCTTGGTTGAAAACGGAAATAAATGGAAAAGGCAGTACAAACTGGATAAGGAACAGATCTATTATTGGTTGAAAAAAGGATAGAAAGTGGCAGCTAGTGGACAAGTCAATAGAGTATGTCCATGATTAGATTTGCTACCCTCATAGAGTATGAACAAACTCGTCATCACCACTTTATGCCTCTGATACGTCTCTAACGTATCTATAATTTTTGATTGTTCCATGCTATTATATTATCTGTTTTGGATGTTTTATATGCACTAATATGCTATTTTATATCATTTTTGGGACTAACCTATTAACCTAGAGCCTAGTGCCAGTTTCAATTTTTTCCTTGTTTTAGAGTTTTACAGAAAAGGAATATCAAGCGAAGTCCAAACAGAATACATCTTTCACGATGAATTTTCTTGGACCAGAAGACACCTATGAGACTTGGAGAGGAGGTCAGAATACGTACGAGGAGCCGAAAAGTTGTAGGAGCATGCCTAGAGGGGGCGCCCCTAGCTTGTGGTCCCTCTGGAGGCCCTCTAACCCTAATGTTGGCCTATAAATTCAGAAATATTCCCAAACCAACAAAAGTGTCCACCAAAATACTTTTCCGCCGCCGTAACCTTCTGTTCCTATGAGATCCCATCTTGGGGCCTTTTCCGGCACCCTCCAGAGGGGGATTCGGTCACGAAGGGCATCTATATCAACTCTATTGCCCTTGCGATGAAGCGTGAGTAGTTTACCACAGACCTACGGGTCCGTACCTAGTAGCTAGATGGCTTCTTCTCTCCCTTTGATCTTCAATGCAATGTTACCTCGATGTTCTTGGAGATCTATCCGATGTAATCTTCTTTTGCGGTGTGTTTGTCGAGATCTGATGAATTGTGGATTTATGATCAGCTTATGTATGAATATTATTTGAAACTGCTCTAAACTCTTATATGCATGATTTGATATCTTTGTATTTCTCTTTGAATTATCGGTTTGGTTTGGCCAACTAGATTGATTTTTCTTACAATGGGAGAGGTGCTTAGTTTTGGGTTCAATCTTGCGTGATTTCACCCAGTGACAAAGTAGGGGTAGCGAGACACATATTGTATTGTTGCCATCAAGGGTAAAAAGATGGATTTTTCATCATATTGCTTGAGTTTATCCCTCTACATCATGTCATCTTACTTAAGATGTTACTCCATTCTTTATGAACTTAATACTCTAGATGCATGTTGGATAGCTGTCAATGTGTGGAGTAATAGTAGTAGATGCAGGCAGGTGTCGGTCTACTTGACACGGACGTGATGCCTATATGCATAATCATTGCCTTGGATATCGTCATAGCTTTGCGCTTTTCCATCAATTGCTCGACAGTAATTTGTTCACCCATCGTATTATTTTCCTTTGAGAGAGAGGACTTTAGTGAAACCTATGGCCTCCGGGTCTATTTTCCATCATATATTTTTAGATCTATAAACCAAAAAACTCAAAAATATCTTGCTGCAATTTATTTACTTTTATTTTGTTTTACGTTTTAGTAATCTTTTACATCTATCTCTATCATATCTCACCTTTGCAAATGACCGTGAAGGGATTGACAACCGCTTTATCGCGTTGGGTGCAAGTGTTTGATTGTTTGTGCCGGTGCAAAGATTGGAGACTTGCTTGTATCTCCTACTGGATTGATACCTTGGTTCTGAACTAAGGGAAATACGCATCTCTACTTTGCTGCATCACCCTCTCCTCTTCAATGGAAAAACCAACACAAGCTCCAGAAGTAGCAGGAAGAATTTCTCACGCCGTTGCCGGGGAGATCTACATCAAGCCTACAAAGTACCCACCATAAATTCTCAGCTCTTGCATTACATTATTTGCCATTTTCCTCTCGTTTTCCTCTCCCCCACTTCTAAAATGCTATCAGAAAAATACAAAAAGGTTTGCCTTTTTACTCGCCCTTCTTTCATTTATCTTTTCATTTATGTTTTGGTTGCTTGTGCGCTAGTTTGCCTTTTGCTTTTATGGCTCAAGCCAAGAACTTTGATCCTTACTATAGGAAGTTGGAAGAAATTGAAATTAATGCTAGGAGCTTCATGGCCTTACAATTTGAGCACAATAGTTTCTTTAGGAATGAACTTAAGGAGCAAAAAACTATGATGAAGTATATTAATAAAGAGCTCGATGATATGTCTAAAGAATTTTATGGTCTTAAATCTCAATTTTCTCATCTTGAAAATTTAGTAGGCCAAATTTCCGATAAACAAACTACTTTGGTTAATAAGATGGCTGCTAAACCGATTTCAATTGAAAATAACGATGAAGATCTTAAAGTGGTTGAAGTGACTCCTATTGAATCTTTGTTTTCTAATATAAATCTTGATAAAGATGGGACTACAAATGAGTCAACTTTAGTTAAAAGGCGTCCCAATGATTCAGAGTTTATAGATCTTGATGCAAAAATTGATAAAAGTGGGATTAGAGAGGTCAAAACTTTAAGTAGCGATGAACCCACGTTGGAGCATTACTATTAAAATTATTTCGCGAGAAAAAATTCACATCTAATAGATCATTTTTTCTCAATCAAATTAGATAAAGGCACATCATTAGGATCAATAGGAGCCTTTTTACTAGCAATCAATTCCATGAGCATATCAACTTTATCACTCAACGTACCAATTTCTTTAGCTAAATTCACTTTTTTACTAGTAGTCACTCTTTCAGTATGCCATTGTGAATTACTTGCCATAATATTGTCAAGCAATTTAGTAGCTTCTCCCAAAGTAATCTCCATAGAAGTACCACTCGCGGCAGAATCTAAAAGATTTCTAGAGAAAAAGTTCAATCCCGCATAATTTTTTTGCATGATCATCCATAAATTTATACCATGAGTAGGGCAATTTCTTATCATTAGATTCATCCTCTTCCAAAATTGTGCAACATGTTCATGCTCAAGTTGCTTGAAATTCATGATTTGATTTCTGAAGGAGATAATTTTCGCGGGAAAAAATACTTCGTAATAAAAGCATCTTTTGGATTTCAAGGATTTGAAATATGATAATTGTTCTTGGATAGATTGTATTTCCTTGTTGCAATCCATGTTGAATTCTCCCCATGCTTATAATCAAAATAATGCTTTTACTAAACATATCGTTGATGCTATGATGAAATATTTTGAAGAAAAACTTGAGTTGGGAGTTTCTATCCCTTGAAAGCTTTACGGTGAGTGGGAACCTACTATTAAGATTAAAATTAAAGATTATGAGTGACATGCTTTGTGTGATTTGGTTGCTAGCGTTTCCACGACTCCAAAAACTTTATGTGATGTGCTAGGTTTTCGTGAATTTGATGATTGTTCTTTAAATTTGCATCTTGCAGATTCCACTATTAAGAAACCTATGGGAAGAATTAATGATGTTCTTATTGTTGCAAATAGGAATTATGTACCCGTAGACCTTTCCTAAGAATGGCCGGTGCAATTATTGATATGAAAGAAGGAAACATTAGATTTCAAATTCCGCTAAAGAAGGGCATGGCACACTTTCCAAGAAAGAAAATTAAGTTGCCTTATGAATCTATTATGAGGGCTACTTATGGATTTAATGCCGATGATAATACCAAGATTATGTTTTATACCTAGCTGAGGGCGTAAAACAATAGTGCTTATTGGGAGCAACCCAATTTTATTTTCATGTTTTTTGTTTTTGGTTATGTTTTTCAATAAATTTATCATTGAGCCTCTGGTTATATGTGTTTTGGTGTTTTAGTTAGAGTTTGAGCCAAGTAAGACCTTTGGGATGGCTTAAAGTGATAGTTGATTTGATCTTGCTGAAAAACAGAAACTTCTATACCTAGTAAAATAATTTTCAACAATCACAGAAGCGTGCTTTTGGTCTGAATTTTTGCACAAGATTGATATAAAAATTTCCCAGGTTGTCCTAATTTTTCATAATTTTTGGAGTTACAAAAGTATTCAAAGTTTCCATATTGGTACAGACTGTTCTGTTTTTGATAGATTCTATTTTCTTTGTGTTGTTTGCTTATTTTAATGAATCTATGGGTACTATCACGGGGTATGAACCATGGAGAAGTTGTAATATAGTAGATATTACACCAATATAAATAAAGAATGAGTTCACAATAGTACAAAAAATGGTGATTTATTTTCTTATACTAACGGATCTAATGAGTTTTCTGTTGAGTTTTGTGTTGTGAAGTTTTCAAGTTTTGGGTAAAGATTTGATGGACTATGAAATAAGGAGTGGCAAGAGCCTAAGCTTGGGGAAGCCCAAGGCACCCCAAGGTAACATTAAAGGAAAACCAGGCATCTAAGCTTGGGGATGCCCTGGATGGCATCCCCTCTTTCGTCTTCATCTATCGGTAAATTTACTTGAGGCTATATTTTTATTCACCACATGATGTGTGTTTTGCTTGAAGCGTCTTTTATGATATGAGTCTTTGATTTTTAGTTTGCCAAAATCATCCTTGTAGTACACACCTTTTGAGAGGGACACACATGAATCATGATTTATTAGAATACTCTATGTGCTTCACTTATATCTTTTGAGCTAGGCAATTTTGCTCTACTACTTCACTTGTATCTTTTTAGAGCACGACAATGGCTTTATTTTTTAGAAATTGTTGAACTCTCCTGCTTCACTTATATTATTTTGAGAGTATTTCTAAACAGCATGGTAATTTTCATAGGTTATGAATTTAGTCCTAATATGGGCATCCAAGAGGGATATAATAAAAACTTTCATATAAAGAGCATTGAATACTATGAGAAGTTTGATTCCTTATGATTTTTTTGAGATATAAAGATGGTGATATTAGAGTCATGCTAGTGCGTAATTTTGAATTGGTAGAAATACTTGTGTTAAAGTTTGTGATTCCCGTAGCATGCACGTATGGTGAACCGTTATGTTATGAAGTCAGAGCATGATTTATTTATTGATTGTCTTCCTTATGAGTGGCGGTCGGGGACGAGCAATGGTCTTTTCCTAGCAATCTATCCCCCCAGGAGCATGTGTGTAGTACTTTGTTTCGATGACTAGTATATTTTACAATAAGTATGTGAGTTCTTTAGGACTAATGTTGAGTCCATGGATTATATGCACTCTCACCCTTCCACCATTGCTAGCCTCACTAGTACCGTGCAACTTTCACCGGTGCACAACACCCACCATATACCCTTCCTCAAAATAGCCACCATACCTACATATTATGGCATTTCCATAGTGATTCCAAGATATATTGCCATGCAACTTCCAACGTTCCTTTTTGTTCTAAGTTTTGAGTTGTAGTTCTTGAATTGTAAGTAAATAAAAGTGTGATGATCATCCTTATTAGAGCATTGTCCCATGTGAGGAAAGGATGATGGAAGCCATGATTCCCTCACAAGTTGGGATGAGTCTCCGGACTTCGCAAAATAAAAGAGGCCAAAGAAGCCCATATTAAAAAAAGAAAAAAGGAGGCCAAAGAGCCCAAAAATAAAAAAATGAGAGAAAAGAGAGAAGGGACAATGTTACTATCCTTTTTACACACTTGTGCTTCAAATTAGCAACATGCCCTTCATTATAGAGAGTCTCCTATGTTATCACTCTCATATACTAGTGGGAATTTTTCATTATAGAACTTGGCTTGTATATTCCAATGATGGGCTTCCTCAAATTGCCCTAGGTCTCGTGAGCAAGCAAGTTGGATGCACACCCACTTAGTTTCCTTTTGAGCTTTCATAAACTTATAGCTCTAGTGCATCTGTTGCATGGCATTCCCTACTCACTCACATTGATATACATTGATGGGCATCTCCACAGCCCATTGGTACGCCTAGTTGATGTGAGACTATCTCCTCTTTTTGTCTTCTCCACAACCACCATATTCTGTTCCACCTAAAGTGTTATATCCATGGCCCACGCTCATGTATTGCGTGAAAGTTGAAAAAGTTTGAGAACATCAGAAGTATGAAACAATTGCTTGGATGGTCATCAGGGTTGTGCATGATTTAATACTTTATGTGATGAAGATGGAGCATAGCCAGACTATATGATTTCGTAGGGATAACTTTCTTTGGCCATGTTATTTTGAGAAGACACGATTGTTTTATTAGTATTCTTGAAGTATTATTGTTTTTATGTCAATATTAAACTTTTGTTTTGAATCTTATGGATCCGAATAATCATGCCACAATAAAGAAAATTACTTCGATAAATATGTTAGGTAGCATTCCACACCAAAAACTCTATTTTTATCATTTACCTACTCGAGGACGACTAGGAATTAAGCTTGGGGATGCTTGATACTTCTCCAACGTATTTGTAATTTTTGATTGTTCCATGCTATTGTATTATATGTTTTGGATGTTTCATATGCATCAATATGCTATTTATATTATTTTTGGGACTAACCTATTAACCTAGAGCCCGGTGCCAGTTTTTGTTCGAATATCAAACGGAGTCCAAATGGAATAAAACTTTCGCGATGGTTTTTCCTGGACCACAAGACACCTATGAGACTTGGAGAGGAGGTCAGAAGACCTACGAGGAGACGACAAGCCGTACGGGCGCGCCCCCTGGCTTGTAGTCCCCCTGGAGGCCCTCTAACCCTAATCTTTGGCCTATAAATTCAGAAATATTCCCAAACCAATAGAAGCGTCCACCAAAATACTTATCCGCCGCTGTAACCTTCTGTTCCCGTGATTTCCCATCTTGGGGCCTTTTCCGGCACCCTGCCGGAGGGGGATTCGATCATGGAGGGCATCTACATCAACTCTATTGCCCTTCCGATGAAGCGTGAGTAGTTTACCACAAACCTATGGGTCCATATCTAGTAGCTAGATGGCTTCTTCTCTCTCTTTGATCTTCAATACAATGTTCTCCTCGATGTTCTTGGAGATCTATCCGACGTAATCTTCTTTTGCGGTGTGTTTGTCGAGATCCGATGAATTATGGATTTATGATCAGCTTATCTATGAATATTATTTGAATCTTCTCTGAATTCTTATATGCATGATTTGATATCTTTGTATTTCTATTCGAGTTATCGGATTGGTTTGGCCAACTAGATTGGTTTTTCTTGCAGTGGGAGAGGTGCTTAGTTTTGGGGTCAATCTTGCATGATTTCACCTAGTGACAAAGTAGGGGTAGCGAGACACATATTGTATTGTTGCCATCAAGGGTAAAAAGATGGGGTTTTCATCATATTGCTTGAGATTATCCCTCTACATCATGTCATCTTACTTATGGCGTTATTCCGTTCTTTATGAACTTAATACTCTAGATGCATGCTGGATAGTGGTTGATGTGTGGAGTAATAGTAGTGGATGCAGGCAGGAGTCGGTCTACTTGACATGGACGTGATGCCTATATGCATAATCATTGCCTTGGATATCATCATAACTTTGCGCTTTTCTATCAATTGCTCGACAGCAATTTGTTCACCCACCGTATTATTTTCCTTCAAGAGAGAAGCCTCTAGTGAAACCTATGGCCCCTGAATCTATTTTCCATCATATATTTTCAGATCTATAAACCACAAAACTCAAAAATACCTTGCCGCAATTTATTTACTTTTATTTTGTTTTATGTTTTAGTAATCTTTTACATCTATCTCTATCAGATCTCACCTTTGCAAGTGACCATGAAGGGATTGACAACCCCTTTATCACGTTCGGTGCAAGTGTTTGATTGTTTGTGGAGGTGCATAGATTGGAGACTTGCTTGTATTTTCTACTGGATTTATACCTTGGTTCTCAACCGAGGGAAATACTTATCTCTACTTTGCTGCACCACCCTTTCCTCTTCAAGGGAAAAACCAACGCAAGCTCAAGAAGTAGCAGCCTCCTTGTAGGTACATTGTGCTGATGCGTCCACTATCGCATGTCCGTATACCAACTTTTTGTTGTTGTTAATGTAAGGGCGCATGTAAAATGAAGCAATCACACTGTTACCGTAAGGGCATGTCTAACCATTGTTATTCTTAATCTAATTCCTCCAAGAATATGATGCAATGAAACTGTGTTACAAATGGTACTCCTGCTATTTTCCCCAGTATGATAAGTAAGCTGCTTCTTTACGCTGCTGAGTGTCCTGGCGGCCCCACTGTCCCATGCCCTTAAACCAACTCTTTAGCTATTATTGGTCTATTGTATCTAGTACACAAGCAATGCCACCATTAAAGTAATATCATATTTGACGAATCTCATTGTTGATCGTAATGCTTCCGGCAACATGAAACAATGATGTCGTTAAAAAATTTCTACGGTCCTTGCGCGATTGCCATGAACATAATGAAGATGCTTGTTTTTGTTTCGTGTATGTTTCGTATCTTGTTATTGACCAGTAAATGTTTTCTTTCTATCACTTTGTGCGGATAGGGATATCCATTTCACCTCCTTACCATTGTGACCTTTTGGTGAACTGCACAAAACACTTTTTTTGGAATGAGTGTCTTGTGTAGTTCAACTAAAATGTCATGTGGGCAACGTCTCTCAATTTTGGTGGAACTTCACAAAATGGTGATCGGAGTTTCCAACATCTCTGTCAAACTCTGCCGGTAAATCTCGTGCAACATTTTATTAGTCTTTCCTAGATGAGCCGTCGCTGTCACCACAATGGCACTTTATTTTAGTGGAACTACACAAAAGGATAAGCAAATTATAGTTGCGCCTTGCATGAGGAGGACAGCCAACCTTAATGTTGCTCAATTTTAGTGCAACTACTAAAGAAGAACATGTCAGCTCATGAGAGCAAGTACTTCTTGCTAGCTGCATGATGCAATCTTTGCTTCATTTCAGGTGAAATGCAGAAAAATTCGTATGAATTGAATCATCCGAGTGGAATTGCAGGTTCACATCGTGGCAGCGTAGGGCCCCTCTCTCAGTTATGGTTCCCATGACCGGGAATGTTCCTTTTTGGTTGATTTCGAGTCTACATCCAGCTAGTGATCTTGTGCTACTGTTTTGGCACTGCTATGAGAAAGCAATAATTATATTGTTTTTGTATCTTAATTTAATGCCACTAATAATTTGAGGCAATGTTTTGGCACCACTACTGCCATTGATAAAATGAAGTAATAATACATTTAAAATAGAGCTACTATCTTAGCTACCATTTCATTTGCAATGTAGATAACTTGCAGAAGACCTATCCGGCAGAATCAAGTACATGTGCACTGCATCAATCACATATCCGCACTAAACTAGTTGGGTCCATTAGGCCTACTGTTGAGGTGGCGCGGGCCCCCTCTCTAACTGGCGGGCGCCATAATTTTAGTTGATTGCACAAAAAAAGTGATTGACATGAGTCGATGCTCCTCCTTCTATTGCCATGCTGAGGTGTTAATGGATGTCAATGAATCACCTTCATGGCAAGATACGAGGACATGAAGAATAACTTGATCTCTGAAAGTCATCCCACACAGGTCAGTACTGTCCTTTTTCAACATGATTGTGCTTTCTCATATTGTGCTAACCTTGTATTTTTTTAAATAAAGCCATCTTTTCTCATTTTGGAAATAAAATTTGCTTCAACTAGTGCCACTATTATAGTAATCATGCTCTCTCTTATATGTGCAAACAAGATTACTCAACTACAGATGTTGTGATGGTCAAGAGCAGTCGCCAAGTTCTTGGGTTGTATGACACGACTCGCCAAGTTGGATTTAATCCCGAGATTCACTTTATCCAAAGGGTCTAATGGGTTGGTTCCGAATCTTGCAAGCTGGAAATCATTGAGATGTGTAGGCATCTTTGTTGTACTTATTATTTGAATCTTATTGGTTGGTTCTGAATCTTGCAAGGTGGGAAACACAACATGATGATTCAGAGGACGACAACCATAACAAGTTGTTCAAACTTGGTAGTATTGTCTATGTGAAAGTTCGGCAAATGAGCTGATCGTGTGTGTCCTGAGAATAATAATTCTAATTGTTGTGCATGTTGATCCCGTGGCACTGATAGAACATGCCAATGCTTTGCTTGTTTTAAGAATAAATATTAATTAAAGCTAATAAAATTTAAGTAAAGTGCCAAATAACACTTGCTATTACAGTACCAATACAAACCCGCTCGTTAACCGACGTGTGGCCGGAATAGGTTTCTTGGCTTCCACGCGGGTTTAATGGAGGCGTTTGAATGCACCGAGGGTGCATGTTCTGCTGGGCGTGCAGCGGGCGAGGGAGGGGTAGTAATTGTTGCCTCTACACACTCAGTTTACTATTGAATGCAGTTCCTCAAGAGCTGAAAAATGAACCGCTGCCGTCGCCTTCCCACTCGTTCACTTATCACTTAAAAGACTCCAATGGCGATCAGAGGGGTGAGCCTGATGGATATGGACTTCAACAATGAGTTCACCTTTGAGTTCGTCGTTTATACCCATGACAACACCAAGTTGGATGTGATGTACACCAACGATCCGGGCTCGGTCAAGCTCTGCCTCGCCAAGTTCAAGCAGTACCTTGATGTTGGCTTGAACTACATCGGTATTTCCCCAAAGAGGAAGGGATGATGCAGCACAACAATGGTAGGTATTTCCCTCAGTGATGAGACCAAGGTTATTGAACCAGTAGGAAAACCAAGCAACACTACGTAAACGGTACCTGCACACAAAGAACAAATACTTGCAACCAGACATATTAAAGGGCTTGTCAATCCCTTTCGGGTAACGGTGCCAGAAATTGTCGAGTTGACGAGATAAAATTGTAGTAGATTGATAGATGCACATATAAAATTCAGCGAGGTATTTTTCGGGTTTTTATAATATAGATCTAAAAATAAAAGTGGCAAGTAAACGAAAAGGCAAATAGCAAAATATATCTGAAAATATATTATGAGAAAATAGACCCGGGGGCCGTAGATTTCACTAGTGGCTTCTCTCAAGAAAAATAGCATACAGTGGGTGAACAAATTATTGTTGGGCAATTGATAGAACTTCAAATAATTATTACGATATCCATGCAATGATCATTATATAGGCATCACGTCCAAGATTAATAAATCGATTCCTGCATGCATCTACTACTATTACTCCACACATCGACCGCTATCCAGCATGCATCAAGTGTATTAAGCTCATGGAGAAATGGAGTAATGCAATAAGAACGATGACATGATGTAGACAAGATCTACTCATATAGGAATAGACCCCATCTTGTTATCCTTAATAGCAACAATACATACTTGTTGGTTCCCCTTCTGTCATTGGGATCGAGGACGGTAAGATCGAACCCATTACAAAGCACCTCTTCCCATGGCAAGAAAAATCAATCTAGTCGGCCTAACTAAACCAAATATTTGAAGAATAAATACGTGGCTATAAGTAATCATGCATATAAGACATAAAAAGACTCAAATAACTTTCATGGATAAAAACATAGATCTGATCATAAAATCAAAGTTCTTCGGATCCCAAGAAAAACACCGCAAAAAGAGTTACATCAAATAGATCTCCAAGAGACCATTGTATTGAGAATCAAAAGAGAGAGTGGAAGCCATCTAGCTACTAACTACGGACCCATAGGTCTACAATGAACTACTCATGCATCATCGGAGAGGTACCAATGAGGATGATGAACCCCTCCGTGATGGTGTCTAGATTGGATATGTGGTTCCTGGAACTTGCGGCGGCTGGAATTGTGTTTCGTTGCCCTCCCTAGGGTTTCTAGAATATTGGGGTATTTATAGAGCAAAGAGGCGGTGCGGGAGGAGGCCAAGGTGGGCACAACCCACCAGTGCGTGCCTGGGCCACCAGGCGTGCCCAGGTAGGTTGTGCTCCCCTCGGAGCCCCCTCTGGTAGTTCTTTGGACCAACAAGTGTCTTCTAGTCCAAGAAAATCACCAAAAAGTTTTGCTGCGTTTGGACTTCGTTTGGTATTGATTTCCTACGAAGTAAAAAACAAGCAAAAACAGCAACTGGCACTGGGCACTATGTCAATAGGTTAGTCCCAATAAATGATATATAAAGTTGCTATAAAATGATTGTAAAACAGCCAAGAATGATAATATAATAGCATGGAACAATAAAAAAATTATAGATACATTGGAGACATATCAGCATCCCCAAGCTTAATTCCTGCTCGTCCTCGAGTAGGTAAATGATAAAAATAGAATTTTTGATGTGGAATGCTGCCTAACATGTTCATCACATAACATTTCCTTTGTAGCATGGACATTTGGAATTTTATATGATTCAAAGCAATAGTATAGTTTTGACATGAAGATTCAATACTCAAGCATATCAACAAGCAACCATGTCTTTTCAAAATATCAATGCTAAAGCAAGGTATCCCTAACCCATTATGCTCAATCGTTGATCCATTCATGAAACACACTTGCATATTTGCTACACCCAATTCTCAAGTATGATAATAGTGCCCCTTAGTTGGTGCTTTGTAAGAGAAGATGGAGACTCGAATAAAAATAAAATTGCATAAAGTAAATAGAAGGGCCCTTCGCAGAGGGAAGTAGGGATTTGTAGAGGTGCCAGAGCTCGAAGCAAAAAAGCTAGAGATAAAACATTTTGGGTGGCATGCCTTTCCTGTCAACAAAAATGATCGAGTAGTTCCCAATACTTTCCATTCTAGATATATCATAGGCGGTTCCCAAATAGAAAATAAAGTTTATTCCTTTTTCCACCATACTTTCACATTCCACGGCTAACCATCCAAGGAATATATTTGACAACATAAAGTAAATTCATTTTTCATTTTGGTACTAGGCATCCCTAATACCTTTGCCGTACTATCGTGCAATGACAAGTGAATAAACACTCATCTTGAGAATAACACATCTAGCATGGAAAAATATCAGCCACCCCCTACCGTTTCATGAGCGGTACGAGCACACTAAAGAGAAATTTATTTTGACAATTAGAGATGGCACATACGAATTTGTTTAGAACGGCATGGAAATGACGCATATAGGTAGGTATAGTTTGACTCATATGGCAAAATTGGGTTTAAGGATTTCCAATGAACAAGTAGTGACCATACTTAGTGCAAGTGAAGGCTAGCAAAAGATTGGGAAGCATCCAACCAAGAAACGAAAAATCTTATAAGCGATCATTAAGCATAACTAACACTGAATAATGCACCACAAGTAGGATGTAATTTCATTACATAAATACTGACTTTCGTGCTTGCATAGGGAATCACAAACCTTAACACCAATATTCTTACAAAAACTTAATTACTCATTAACATGACTCACATATAACTATGAACACGTCGCAAAACTATTACAAAGAATCAAGTTTATTTTGTCCAATGATCATAATGAAAGTTTTTATTATATCCCCCTTGAATATCTATCACTTCAGGAGTAATTTCATATGTTGCTATTGATAGCTCAAACAAATCTAAATGAAGAACATGAGCATAAAAATTTCTTCGCTCAAAATAATTTAAGTGAAGCAAGAGGGAATTTCTTATAATTTTTACTAACTCTCAAATAAATCTAAGTCAACCATGAGAGCATTTCTTCAAAAATACTAAAGCACACCATGCTCAAAAAGATATAAGTAAAGCACTAGAGCAATTCCATAGCTCATAATGATTTAAGTGAAGCATAGAGAGAAATTCTAACAAGTCATAGCATAATTTTGGCTCCCTCAAATAGGTGTGTCCAGCAAGGATAGATGACAGAAAATAAAAAGCAGAACAAGCAAAGACTCATATCATACAAGATGCTCCAAGAAAAACTCATGATAAGTGACGGATAAAAATATAGTTCCAAGTAAAATACCGATGGTCGTTAGAAAAAGGGGGGATGCCACTCGGACATCCGCAAGATTAGTTGCTTGCTTATCTTTTAGATAATATCTTGGGATGCCATGGGGCATCCCCAAGCTTAATCTCTTCTTACTCCTTATTCCTTCATACATCATGATCTCACCAAAAACTTGAAAACTTCAATCACACAAAACTAAACAAAACCTTCATGAGGTCCATTAGTATAACAAAGTAAATCACTACTCTATGTACTGTTGCAAACTAATTCATAGTTTATTCTTGCATTATATCTACTGTACTCCAACTTTGCTATAGCTTATACCCTCCAATACAAACCATAGATTCATCAAAAAAGAACACAACGCAAAGAAAACAAAATCTGTCAAAAACAGAACAGTCTGTAGTAAGTAGGAAACTTCGTATACTTCTGTAACTCCAAATGTTTTGAAAGGTTAGGACAACATGGGCAATTTGCATATCAATCTTGTGTAAAAATTTCAAAGCAAAATCACGTTTTTGTGATTTATGAAAATTATTTTACTGGGCGCAAAAGTTTCTGTTTTTCAACAAGATCAAATCAACTATCCCAAAGGCTTTGCTTGGAACAAACACTAATTAAAACAAAAAACACAATCATAACAGGGAAAAAATTGTGCAAACACTCAAAAACAGAAAGAAAACGGCAAGAATAAATTTTATTCATTGGGTTGCCTCCCAACAAGCACTATCATTTTACGCCCCTAGCTAGGCATAAGGAAAAGATCTAAGTGTTGTCATCTTTATTTTCCAACTCTTCAATCAAACACTTAGAATTATTAAAAATTTAGCATATAGATCTTCAACAACAATACTTCTAGGAACAAGCTTGAGAAATTCATTCTTGCCGGTAGGATCTCTTATTACTTCAATAAATTCGGGGTGAATACTAATCTTCTTAAGATCTCCTTTATCATTATTGCTAGAATTTGCACCCTTTTTTTAGTAACTAGAGTGATCTTGCTAATTTTTATGGGAGTTTTTTCAATGGTTTTAGCGGAAGCGAAATCTGTTCTTAGATTACTAAAGATTTCTTCCAATTTATCGATCTGAGACGTGCTTTATTCAATTATTTCATGAATTATGGTCCCCTTTTCTTTTAACAACTTAAGAACTACTCCCGCTTTTGACCCAATTCTACTTGCAAAATTATGCATCTTTTTATCCAAGTTCTCAATGTGTTCTTCGGTAAGCATTTTCTTTTCAATAGCATCTAGCCTTTCCATAACATGCTCGAGAGTGAAAGTTGTTTCATTAACCATAAGAGGTGGTGATCCCACTAAATTTCCCATAGCATTAAAAGCATCAAGAGAGGGACACATCAAGAAATTTCCACCGGTAATCATATCAAGGACGAATCTATACCAAGTGGTAATGCCCACATAAAAACAACAAAGAAGAACAACAGTAGATTGCTTACGAATAGATCTATTATGAGCATTGCAAATTCTATACTAAGCATCTTTTAAATTCTCCCCTCCCCTTCATTTGCAATTAAGAACCTCGTTCTCGGGGGTGCACGCAATAGAGGAAGAACTATCCATAGTGAAAAAGGTGACAAACCAAGTTGCACACAAAAACAGATATGATGAGAAAACGGCAAACAAAAAAGAGGGCGAATAACATGGAAAAATTTTGTGAAGTGGCGGAGAGGAAAACGAGAGGCAAATGGCAAATAATGTAAATTGCAAGGAGACAAGATTTGCGATTAGGAACCTTGTATATTTTGATGATGTTTAACCAAAAAATGAGTGTAAAACATCCAAGAATGATAATATAACAGCATGGAACAATCAAAAACTATAGATACTTTGGAGACGTATCATACCTACAGGAGGAGAAAGCACAAGGTCACAGGACTAGGCCTTGTGCCCATCCATTCGTCTCCTGACAGGGACCAACGGATAACCGTCGCCCAGGTATGCGTGCGGTACGAGGTTCTCGTCTACCACTGTTGTAGGGTCATCAGAGGTTCTGGAGCATTCGCCCATTTCATCAGCACCGCTGACTGCACCTTCGCTACGGTGGAGAGCAGGAAGAACGCGACTCTGCTTTATGATTCAGCCATCTGGTGCAACATGCTTGTCGACATCCAGAAGCAATACGAGATCATCGGCAACGGGCAGGAGAAGGACTCCATGGTTAACCTTGCCATGACCATCATTGACCCCTGCTACGCCAACATGAAAGAAGACGTCGATACCAAGAACCTGAACACGTGGGTGGTACCTCTGAATCTTGCCTATATAACCTATATAACCTACGCAGCCAGGGACGCATACGTATGCTATGACATGTACATGCGGATCTTGGACATGAGGGTCTGTCTGCTTCCCGTGACCGACAAGTACACAGACAGCCGCAGCGTCATGATCAAGCATTCCAGGAAGGTCTAGACAATGTACTTTATCTGTTTAAGCACCTTTATCATGTGAGGGTTTCATGAATTAGCCGATGTATCATAATTATCTGTTTCGTCCGAAATATTCCGTCTAAGAACCCATTAACCTGTTTGCTTTTTTTCGGTGGCTATTTGCTTATGTATGTAACGTGTTCACCGGGTTGTTGTGCTTTGAATCTCCTTCCTCCCAACATATTCCCCTTCCCTCGTGGACCCAGCACGTCTCGTACATAGACATCTGGGACCAACCACCTATCCTTTGTATTTCTTTATTTTGTTCAATCTTTCGTCCTCTTCCTACAGCGGCTGGCGGCGCTACCGCGCACATCTCGGTGACCCATCCTAGCCTATGACACTGGCCAGGCCATCCCTCTTCTACCACACATTCTCAAGTGGCGGCAGCTCCACCGACCCACCCTGCACCCGAACAAGTCAACCCACGTACACCCCTCTGCCTGCGTCTTCCCCGGCTCCGGTTCGAGGTCTCGACATCGTCCTCCGCCTTGGTGTTCTCACTGCGGAACCACCGTCTGTCATTCCCAACATGGTCAACAAAACGAGAGGAATCGGGAGATGACTGTTCGTCAAGAGGATGACAGTCTGGGCCCACCAGGTCCATGGCCTAGGTTTTGTTGTTTAACACGCGCAGCGCACGACATGCAGACACAGTTGATCCGGCAGGTTTTGACTTTTTTGGGGGGTCCAGTGATAACCCACAAGTGTAGGGGATAATTGTAGCCTCTTTAGATAAGTAAGAGTGTCGAACCCAACGAGGAGCTAAAGGTAGAACAAATATTCTCTCAAGTCCTATCTGCCACTGATACGACTCAATGCACGCTTAGTGTTCGCTTTACCTACAACATATATGAAACTAGAAGTACTTTGTAGGTGTTGTTGGATAGGTTTGCAAGATAATAAAGAACACGTAAATAAAAAGTAGGGGCTGTTTAGATTAAGACACAACTAAGTTAGTTTTAGTAGAGAGCTTTTTGTCATGAGAAAGTTATTTGTCCAAGGCAATAGATAACTAGACTGGTAATCACTATTGCAATTCTATTTGAGGGAGAGGCATAAGCTAATATACTTTCTCTTCTTGGATCATATGCACTTATGATTGGAACTCTAGCAAGCATCTGCAACTACTAAAGATCATTAAGGTAAAACCCAACCATAGCATTAAAGTATCAAGTCCCCTTTATCCCATACACAAACAACCTACTTACTCGGGTCTGTGCTTCTATCACTCACGCCACCCACCATAAGCAAATTATGAACATATTGCAAACCCTACAGCGGGGATCCCTCACGCTTGCGCGACATGGAGAGCACCATAGGACAGCACCAATAATTTTTGAGATATTTGTGATTTTTGGGAGGAAGAATCAACGCTTGCGCGACATGGAGAGCACCATAGGACAGCACCATATCACAAATATCCCAAACCCTGTGAAACATAAAACATGCAACAAACAGGAACAGGCACTGGGCACTGGATCAACATGTTAGTCCCAAAAATAATATAAAAAGTTGCCAAAAGTATATGAAAGTTGTAAAATATTGGCATGGAACAATAAAAAATTATAGATACAACGGAGATGTATCAGCATCCCCAAGCTTAATTCCTGCTCGACCTCGAGTAGGTAAATGATAAAAAAGATAATTTTTGATGTGGAATGCTACGCATAATCTTGATCATATATCTAATCATGGCATGAATATTAAGACATGAGTGATTCAAGGCAATAGTCTATCATTTGACATAAAAACGATAATAGTTCAAGCGTACTAATAAGGAAATCATGTCTTTTCAAAACAACATTGCCAAAGAAATTATCCCTACAAAATCATATAGTCTGGCTATGCTCCATCTTCATCACACAAAATATGCAAATCATGCACAACCCCAATGACAAGCCAAGAAATTGTTTCATACTTTTGACGTTCTCAAACCTTTTCAACTTTCACGCAATACATGAGCGTGAGCCATGGATATGGCACTATGGGTGGAATAGAATATGATGGTGGAGGTTGTGTGGAGAAGACAAAAAGGGAGAAAGTCTCACATCAACGCGGCTAATCAACGGGCTATAGAGATGCCCATCAATTGATGTCAATGCCAGGAGTAGGGATTGCCATGCAATGGATGTACTAGAGCTATAAGTGTATGAAAGCTCAAACTGAAACTAAGTGGGTGTGCATCCAACTTGCTTGCTCATGAAGACCTCGGGCATTTGAGGACGCCCATCATCGAAATATACAAGCCAAGTTCTATAATGAAAATTCCCACTAGTATATGAAAGTGATAACTCAAGAGACTCTCTACATGAAGAACATGGTTCTACTCTGAAGCATAAGTGTGGTAAAATGATAGTAACATTGCCCCTTCTCTCTTTTTCTGTCGTTCTTTTTTTATTTTTTTCTCCTTTTTTGGTGGGCTTCTTTGGCCCCTTTTTTATTTAGGCTTCTTTGGCCTCTTTTTTTTTCATAAAGTCCGGAGTCTCATCCCGACTTGTGGGGGAATCATAGTCTCCATCATCCTTTCCTCACTGGGCAATGCTCTAATAATGATGATCATCACACTTTTATTTACTTACAACTCAATATTACAACTCGATATCTAGAACGAAGGTATGACTCTATATGAATGCCTCCGGTGGTGTACCGGGATGTGCAATGATCTAGCATAGCAATGACAGCAAAAAAATGGACAAGCCATGAAAACATCATGCTAGCTATCTTACGATCATGCAAAGCAATATGACAATGAATGCTCAAGTCATGTATATGATGATGATGGAAGTTGCATGGCAATATATCTCGGAATGGCTATGGAAAAGCCATGATATGTAGGTATGGTGGCTATTTTGAGGAAGATATAAGGAGGCTTATGTGTGATAGAGCGTATCATATCACGGGGTTTGGATGCACCGGTGAAGTTTGCACCAACTCTCGAGATGAGAAAGGGCAATGCACGGTACCAAATAGGCTAGCAATGATGGAAGGATGAGAGTGCGTATAATCCATGGACTCAACTTTAATCATAAGGAACTCACATACTTATTGCAAAAATATATTAGTTATCAAAGCAAAGTACTACGCGCATGCTCCTAGGGGGATAGATTGGTAGGAAAAGACCATCGCTCATCCCCGACCACCACTCATAAGGAAGACAATCAATAAATACCTCATGCTCTGACTTCATCACATAACGGTTCACCATACTTGCATGCTACGGGAATCACAAACCTCAACACAAGTATTTCTACTAATCCACAGTCACCCACTAGCATGACTCTAATATCACCACCTTTATATCACAAAACTATTGCAAGGAATCAAACATATCATATTCAGCGATCTACAAGTTTTATGTAGGATTTTATGACTAACCATGTGAATGACCAATTCTTGTCATCTCTCTAAATTGATATAAGTGAAGCAAGAGAGTTTAATTCTTTCTACAAAAGATATGCCCACGCTCTAACAAATATAAGTGAAGCAAAAGAGCATTCTACAAATGGCGGTTTTCTATGTGAAGAGAAACAGGCAATCCAAACTTCAAATGATATAAGTGAAGCACATGAAGCATTCTATGAAGCCATACTCAAAAGATATAAGTGAAGTGCAACGAGCATTCTATAAATCAACCAAGGACTATCTCATACCAGCATGGTGCATAAAAGAAAAATGAAAACTAAATGCAAAAGACGCTCCAAGACTTGCACATATCACATGAACGAAACGAATCCGAAAACATACCGATACTTGTTGAAGAAAGAGGGGATGCCTTCTGGGGCATCCCCAAGCTTAGACTCTTGAGTCTCCTTGAATATTTACTTGGGGTGCCTTGGGAATCCCCAATCTTGATATCTCGCCTCTCTTCCTTTTCCTCATGTCGAGACCTTCTCGATCCAACACTTCATCCACACAAAACTTCAACAGAAAACTCGGTAGGATTCGTTAGTATAATAAAGCAAATCACTACTCTAAGTACTGTTGAAAACCAATTCATATTTTGTTTTTGCATTGTGTCTACTGTAATATAACTTTTTCATGGCTTAAACCACTGATAGAAATTGATAGTTTCATCAAAACAAGTAAACTATGCATCAAAAACAGAATCTGTCAAAAACAGAACAGTCTGTAGCAATCTGAACATTCACCATACTTCTGTTACCCCAAAAATTCTACCAAAATTAAAAAAAATAAACAATTTGTACAGCAAAACAGTGCAAAAAGAATCAAAACCATTTGACGTACCAGTTAAAAATTTAAAATCGCGCACTACAACAAAAGTTTTTGTCCTGCACCGCACAAACCAACAAGCATTGTAAACATCCTAAAGGCAAACCTTGGCACATTATTTTTATAACACAGTGGAATTATACAAGGGGATAATTATTTTTGATGAAAAGTTTCTGTAATCAAGATTCACAAAGTTTCAGTGAGCATGAACAAAGTTCAAAGAGCTCCCCCACTTCAACAATGCTTGTCTTTCTCACTTTCACTTTCCTTTTTGAAAAGTTTTGGGTTCCCCTCTTTAGTCTTTTTTTGTTTTTAGACTATATATAATCACTCAATAGAAATAAATGACTGTCTAAAACTTCCGGTTGTCTCCCTGGCAGCGCTTTCTTTAAAGCCATTAAGCTAGGAATATAGTGCTCAAGTAATGGATCCACCCGGATCCCAAGGTATATCAAAGCCAATTTTAATTAACAATGATTTGTAATTTAGTAGTGAACACAAAGTAACATATATCATGCAACAACGAAGTCTAACTCTCTTCCTATGCATCGGCATGTCATAAAAGAACAATTCATGCACACATAGTAAAGGCCAATGCATAGTATAAGCAGTTTCTTGCAATTTTATCGTGTTGGAAACATGGAGAGGCGGAGATGTAGTTCCTCTCTCATAATAATTGCAAGTAGGAGCAGCAAGCACATGCATATCATATTCATCAAAATCATCATGTGTAGTAGTAAAAGGCAACCCATCAATATAATCCTTAATAAGCACTAACTTCTCCGACATAGTGTAGTCGGAAGAATTCAAAAAGATAATAGGACTATCATTAGAAGGTGGGCACGGGTAGCTAATCCGCTCTTCCTCCTTTTGTTCTTTGCTCTCCTCATCATCTTTTTCATCCAATGAGCTCACAGTTTCATCAATTTCTTCTTCCATAGACTCCTGCAAAATATTAGTCTCTTCTTGGACAGAGGAGACTTCCTCAATAAATGCATCAATATCGGCATTATATTCATAATTCTCATAGCAACATCTAAGTATAGCAAATTTTTCAGGTCTGTAAACAGCATCATCAAGATTTTCACACATTTTAAATAAAGATTCAATCTCATAAGCACCCATAAAAGCAACAAATTCTTCTATTTGTTCCACATCATAGTAATCATATATACATTTAGCATAAGAAGCCAAGGTTTTATTATCATTAAATTTGCATGAAAAGGAAAGGTGTGGAGCTTTCATCCTAGAGCAACAAGTATAATCATATCTCAAGCATAGTTCCCTAGCATACCAACGCAACATATAAATTTGTTCCCATAATAGTTTCCCTTTTTGAGTCAAGAAATAATCCCTAAAGTATTCATGTTGATGCAACGTGTCTCCCATAACATAATTGAATGGGGTTTTCTCATGATTATCAAAGTAGTACATAATATCATTCACATAACCAACATCGAGGGTTTTAGGAGGTTCCCCATCTCCGTGAGTAGCAAGTACACCTATTTTTTTTGGTATTTCGTGTTCCATATCCATAACTAAAGATAGAGAACAACTTAGAACAGAAAATAAAAATTACTTAGTGATAAAGCAAACAAGCACACACGAGAATATTCACCCCACGCTATGACTCCCCTGCATTGGAGCCAGAAAAAGGTCTTGATAACCCACAAGTGTAGGGGATAATTGTAGCCTCTTTCGATAAGTAAGAGTGTCGAACCCAACGAGGAGCTAAAGGTAGAACAAATATTCTCTCAAGTCCTATCTGCCACTCATACGACTCTACGCACGCTTAGTGTTCGCTTTACCTAGAACAAGTATGAAACTAGAAGTACTTTGTAGGTGTTGTTGGATAGGTTTGCAACATAATAAAGAACACGTAAATAAAAAGTAGAGGCTGTTTAGATGAAGACACAACTAAGTTAGTTTTAGTAGAGAGCTTTTTGTCACGAGAAAATTATTTGTCCAAGGCAATTGATAACTAGACCGGTAATCACAATTGCAATTCTATTTGAGGGAGAGGCATAAGCTAACATACTTTCTCTTCTTGGATCATATGCACTTATCATTGGAACTTTAGCAAGCTTCCGCAACTACTAAAGATCATTAAGGTAAAACCTAACCATAGTATTAAAGTATCAAGTCCCCTTTATCCCATACGCAAACAACCTACTTACTCGGGTTTGTGCTTCTGTCACTCACGCCACCCACCATAAGCAAATCATGAACATATTGCAAACTCTACAGCGGGGATCCCTCACGCTTGCACGACACAGAGAGCACCATAGGACAGCACCAATAATAAAACATGCAACTCAAACCAATCACGATCATCAATTAACCCATAGGACAAAACAGATCTACTCAAACATCATAGGATAGCCATACATCACTGAGAAATAATATATAGCGTTGAGCACCATGTTTAAGTAGAGATTACAACGGGTAAAAGAGGGGTTACACCGCTGCATAGAAGGGGGAAGAGTTGGTGATGAGGACGGTGAAGTTGTTGGTGTAGATCACGGTGATGATGATGGCCCCCGGTGGCACTCCGGCGCCACCGGAAGCAAGGGGGAGAGAGCCCCCCTTCTTCTTCTTCTTCCATGACCTTCTCCCTAGATGGGAGAAGGGTTTATCCTCTGGTCCTTGGCTTCCATGGCATGGGAGGGGCGAGAGCCCCTCCGAGATTGGATATGTCTCTCTGTCTCTCTCTGTTCCCGCGTTCCCTGATTCTGCCATTTCACCGTTTCTTTTATATCCGGAGATCCGTAACTCTGATTGGGTTGAAACTTTTGCCCAGATTTTTCTCTGAAAATTAGCTTTCTTGCGGCAAAAGAAGAGCAGTAACCGCCTTACAGGGTGCCCACGAGGGTTAGGGGTGCGCCTGCCCCCCCTGGAGCGCGCCCCCTGCCTCGTGGCCCCCTCGGGCATCGCCTCGCATTGATTCTTCCTCCCAAAAATCACAAATATTCCAAAAATATTCACCGTCCGTTTTTACCCCATTTGGACTCTGTTTGATATTGGGTTTCTGAGAAACATAAAACATGCAACGAAGAGGAACTAGTACTGGGCACTGGATCAATATGTTAGTTTCAAAAATAATATAAAAAGTTGCCAAAAGTATATGAAAGTATCATCCAGCAGGTATCAAGCGGCCTCTGGGCCTCCCAGCCTAACTTGTCTATAACATCAGCAGCCCAAGTTATGTTTGTTTTTTCAAGACAATGCATAGTTCTATTTTTCTATAAGAATGCAAAACTGAACCTATGTTTTCCCTTCTATAAAAGTATATATATACTTATATTTATATCTTATTTTGTTACATATATATAATAGAAACAACATAAGGTTCCGTTGTACCTTTCGTTCGTCCAACCGTTGTATAGACTATCCCACTTCCTTTATTTTTCGTTTTTATTAATCCTATATCTGAATTTTCTACCACTTTCTTTTTCGATGTAATCTGAGTTTTCTCATAGTACTTTTCCAAAGAACCAACTCAACTGTTCGACGTCTAGCCTAAATAATAATAATACCCCACGTCCTATTAACTCATCAAATTAAAATGATATTTTATTTCGTAAATCGAAAGTTCTTACAAAATTTAAAACAATACAGAGCCTAGCCAACTCACCTCCAGAAGGCTCCCCCGATTCGGTCTTCCTTAGTCGTCCGACCTGGCTTTCTGACGTGTCTGGACCGTCAGATCTTCGCCTCGCGGTCAAACCCAATTTTCACCTCGCAGTTGTTTTAGTTGTCCAATGACAAGTGGGCTCACGCCGGGCGCTTGTTGGCTGGGTTGGTTGTTTCCGCGTGCAGGAGATTTTGCCCAAAGAGCTCGGCGTGCTACGCATCCAATCGCCCGCTTCTCGCCCCACTCCCACCCCACCTGACTAACCCTAGTGCCCTTTCTCCTTCCCCTCCATCCCCACCAGCCGCCACACCCCTCCCTCTCTCCCTCATCCTCTCCTCACCCGCAGCTGTCGGCCTGGTTTCTCCACTCACATCCTCCTCTCCTCTACCATGTTGTCGTAGATCCACCGCCGGCCTTCTCGTCTGCTTGCATAGGTCATCATCGTGGGAGAGCAGTAGCGGCAGGGTCTTCGTGGTGCGGGTGAGGATGTAGGGGAGGGGTAGGATGCGACGACAAGGCGAAGGAGGAGGCCGGCGAGGAAGGCAAGCAACAGCAGGGAAGGAGCAGGGTGAGTTATCCTAGCGGGTGGGAAGGGGCAGGGTGAGGCCTCGCGCACCTGCCGGCGGCCAGCAGGTCGAATTGTCGTGCCACCATGGTCGCCTCCTCTGCATCTCTGCCTCTATCCCCCCTCCCTCTAGCAGTAGGAGCAAGGAGGTGGTGGTGGTTCATGATTTGTCTCTACATCCTCTCTCTCTCTCTCTCTCTCCAAATTTTGTCCTGATGGGTGAAGGCATCGGCTGTAGAGGCACCATGAGGAGTGGAACGCAAAGATCAAGCGATGGCCGGACAACAGGAGGAAGGAGCTGACGGTGGTCATAGTTTGCCTCTACCTTGCTGTGTGCCAAAGACAGATCCAGAAGATATGGTAACTACTGTTCATGGATTGATTTTATGTATAACTCATATATCCATAGTTTTATGTTAACTTAGTTGTGTTTTTCTTTTCAAATGCTTTTGTTTTATGGGAGGCTGAGGGTTTTGGAATTATTTGTATGGGTGAGTTATTTTTCTGTAAGTGTACTTTATATGTTGCTGACTATTTTTGTAGTTGATTCTTGTTCTTTTATGAAACTGAGAAGAAAGAAAAGAACAATGAGAAATTGTTTAGCTAAATAGGCAAAGCAGCTGATGTTTACTTGTTGTTTGTTGTAGACCCTTGATGGGTCATGCTTTTGGCTGCCTTTTGCGTTCCTGGACATCCCTTATCTACATCACAAGAGGATGCCTCTGTACCTAATGCACACCATTAATTTGATATTTACTATATTAGTGTAATTACTTATATAGACCATTGACTGGTGTGCAGGGAGCCCTTCTAATCGGTTCTCTATGTTTATTTTCTTTTCTTTTGTTGCAGAATAATAATTTAAGTGGATGGCCGATGCGCCTTGTTGTTTAGTGGTATGCTGGCGGTGGAAGTATGTTCTATATTGTAGGTAATGGGCTGCTGATTTTTATTGTGCACTTGTGCTGATTTTGACCAACTTCCGCTTAATTTGATATCTACTGTATAAGTAATGGCACTAATACAATAGATATCAAATTAATGGATTTGCTAACAGAATGCCTCTTGTGATGTTGATTGATTTGCAGGCTTACTAGTTTTTGTTCAATTTGAAGGGTTGTCATCTTGGTTTCATTAGAATTATAGAATTTCTTTTTTCAGTAGTATACTTTACTAGGAATTTTTTGGTGCACCTCACCTGTAAATGGATTCAGAATTTGGTCAGTGTTGCAATGCATGGGAGTCATTTTTTCTGCATGCAAAGTTTTATATTTTTAGTCCTTTGCTGAATTGAAAACTGAGTGCTTCTTGGTTGTTTCTATTGTTTATCTAGGAGGTTCGTGGTTCTTGTTTTTTTGCTGCATGTGCAGTACTATACTATGCTAAGACATATAAATGACGAAGTATATTCTGTTATGCAGACGGGCAAAGCTTGCTGCATGTGTAGCACCGCTAGTTGCTCCCTACTTGGCATATTATCTTCACTTGGTATGAGATGGCTTTGTGCATCTGCTGTTCTTGCATATTAGTGTGTTGTAGTAGATTTAGTGACAAAAACATATGTCAGTGTTGGATCATCGATAGACTTACACTTTCTTTTCTTTTGCTCTTTTTTTCTTATGTGTTTTGTTCAAAGGAATTGCTTTTGTACTTGACATATTATGAGCTGGTGCTAGGTTCTACTGGATCAATTTTTAGCTCTTGTTTGTTATGTTCTACAGAAGTTAAGAGGAGTAATTACTAATTAGTTATCTCTACTTTTCTGACGAGTGTGTGTGGATGCATATAGGCCGTAAAACCATGTTGATTTATGGACCCATATTTTAATGTTTCTCTTGCAGGTGATGTGAAGGTTAGCTACTGTGATCAAGGAAATAGCATGTATCTTTGTGGTTTGTTCCTGCTGTTGATCGGCGTTGCTGCGCTTAAGGTATGTTCTGCTCGGTCCTACTAAATGCTATATAAAACCTATAGCTATACAAAAATGCCTTGATACGCAAATAACCTAGTTAAAATAAATGGCTTGTGCCAACTGGCATCAAATGACGACATGCCAAACACTTTGCCGCCTAGGATAGCCTATATTTGTATTTCCTTCAGTTATCTCATATTTCCAGGAAGTTGGTGACAAATTAGTAGAACTGATGGAAATGTTGCTTTCATTAGACGCATGCATTTTTTTCCTTGTCCCTGATGTTGTGTTGTAATTGGTGTAGCTGCTGGAGGGGAAAGAGCAGAGGATCCGAGAGGCGAAGCAACCGAAGGAGCCGGAGAACATGACCCCTGTCCTATGTACGGCCATATCCCCCATGGCTTCTACAAGGACCAGATGCAAGGTATGTCTCTGTCATTAGAGCTTGGAGAAGTGCAAGTGATGCAAGGGGTCTGGTACTAATATCATCTTTGTTGGTTTGGATTGTTTTGTAGGTTTCTTTTAGGAGCTTGGGGCTATTAAGAAGAGGGTCAGTATTGTCCGGAACCGCAAGGTATTCTATACTGCGTTGCAAGATATCTGGTAATTTATGTGTTTTCTGCAAGCATCTAACTTGTTATTTTGTGATATATATGTAGACAGGAAAGTCTAAGCATTCCGATAGTTAGAAATACATATATTTCAGTTGCAACAAAATTGTACATGACGATGAATGAATATTAACTATGTCATCCACACAAACAAAAAAGTATTGTAGTTAGAGTGAATATCCAATTATCAGTTCATGAAGTGAGACAGATAAAAAAATTGTTTTTTAAACACGAACAAACAGATAGAATCTCGCATAGCTGCGACACCTTCACCTTATTGTTGTTACCTATTCTGCATCCTTTCTCATTATGCCCCTTAATTCTCTTTATCCTGCCCCTAGATCAAATATCATTTGGCGGGTGGATGTTAACTTCATTAGTAATGGTGCAGCCAAGAAATTCTTCAGACTCTTGTAGTACAGTTTGTTGTTTTGCTGGGACATTCAGTTTGTTGCTTTTTCCATCTCTAGAGAATTCCACATCTCCTTCTGGCTGTTTAGCTTGAATTTGCATATTCAGGATATAAAATCTCCCCTTCTGATTCCATCTCTAATACAAAACCTGCTCGATAGAAGAAATTCAAGGGAAGAAGTATGCAAGTTCCGTGATGAATAACTGATGAAAATCACATTTGAGTGGCCCAGTCGTTTGATCTAATCCATTAACACTGTTTGCCTTGTCACATCTGTGGCTCTCAGATTGAGTAACCTATACTAACGTCTACTACAAACCTACTAGACAGGATAAAATCGAGGAATAAGTATATAAACTCGTGGGTTAATAAGGGTGAATAGATGATTTACCTACCTGCAATCAGCTCTCAATCAGTTTTTTACCTTTTCTTTTCTAGGAAGTTAAGAAAAATATCCAATTGGATCCTCTTCTTTTGTACGAGCTTCCGAGGAGCCAAAATTAGTACACAACAATGTCTTTTTCAGTTTCATAGATTCGGTCATGATGACATCGTATCGCATGCAAGGGTGCTTATGCAACTATAAGTCTAACTACAGAAATGTACCTTTCTTTGCCTATTTTTGGGTATGAATAGCTCGGCTAATTTTGGGTGATCCAGATTTATTGGCTCTATTTGTACGCATCTGAATTTTTGATGTGTAAAAATGTTCCTCAAAAGATATGAGTTAGTTGAGCATCCTTCTTTGTAGTAGGCTTGGTAATATTCCATTTTTTGAATTACCCTACTTTAAATTATTCTTGTGTGCCTTGTGCAGCCTTTTCATTCTAGGCATCATTTCCCATTTGTTTGGGATCCAATTCTAAAAATGCTTGGTGTCGGTGTACTAGAGTAGGGGTATCCTAGTATCCTGAACTTGTGCACGGGCAGTCGCAGCACCCCGCGGCAAGGCTTGCCGGGTGACCGCCAAGATCCTCTGTGGTTCCTTTGGAGCCATTCAAGAACAAAGTATTCAAGCCAAGGAGACAAGGCCCCGGCAAGAGGAGCTTGCCGGGAAGGCCAACCAAGGCATCTCAAGGAACTTGCCGCGACGCGCCACGCGTCCCGGCAAGGCCCGGTGAGCGACAAGCTTCCGGACGCAACAAGACAACGACCGCGGCAAGGCGCTTGCCGCGGCAAGCTACTACTCTGTACTCGCGCTCTAGCACATCCACCAACGTGTCGCCCTGGGGCCTTTCGAGGCGCGCGTGGCAAGAGGTTGTGCAGCCAGTGGTGCACGGTGGCAAGCGACGCTCGGTCTCGTTAGCAGCTAGTGTGTACTGTAGCACTTAGCGCTCCCGAGCAAGAACTCAATACACTCAGACATGCAGCAGTAGGAGTGTTATCTCTTTGGAGAGCTCCGAAGCTGGGTAAACTGCTCGTGTGCTTCGCCTCGATCCGCTCTTCGTGCGATCTCCGCCCCCCCGCCGAACCGAAAGGGGCTCAGTCCGCCGGTCCCATAGGTGTTCGTGGATCAGTTTCCACATCTTTGGCGCGCCAGGTAGGGGGCGTCGAGGTTGTGTGAATCTGATCCGGCGTTCACACGAGCTAGATCTTCATCTTCTTCATCGACATGCCACCGAAGAAGAAGGCTTCGGCGGCAGCTGTTCCGTCCACGTCGATCCCACCACCACCGGAGCAAACGAGTGGTCGGGTAGACGCTGGCGAAAGAACGGGCATCGACGAGGGAGTTCACGGTGCTGCCAGGTCCAAGGACAAGGCTGCGCAGACATTGGCGTCCGCACATGCACCGCGCCCATCTCAGGAGGCGCAGGACCGACAGCGTCATGGTATTCGCAGTGCCATACGTTTGTTAGACCAAGATCGAGCTGGTGGATCTCGGGGTGCTCAAGACCGGCATGCACGCCAACATGCTAGCACGAGCGAGACACGGTCGCCTGGACGGGATACTGCTCCTTCTAACATAGTTAGAAGTCCGAGCATATCCCGCTCCTCGCACCGTTCGTCACTGCAGCCCACCACTCCAGCAGAAGCTTTGGCGCGAGCTCAACTGCTCCTGGATTACCCTCCAACGGCAGACATGATCGATGGATGGAGGGCCACCATTCAGAGTCTCATCGGCTTCGCCAACAGCGACACTCCGTGGCAGCCGAGTACATCGCTGCTGTGGCAGGACTGCCAGGCACGAGCCGATGGCGACGAAACCGGTGGGGGTGCAACCACCATGCACTCTCCACCCCGAAGGCCAAGATCGCCGACTCGCCGGATCCACCTCGACAGCGACTCCACCGCATCGTCAGATCCACGAGCTCGTCGCGATCAGCGCCAAGTTCTTCACGAACGACAGCAAGAAGACGCTCGTACTCGCATCGAGCGCGGAAGAGAAGCGCGGCGTCAATCGGACTAGCGCGCTGGGCCCTCTGTCGACATGCATGCACCAGGGGAACCAGGCAACTTGACGTATGCAGTAGGTTGCCTTGCGTTCACTCGTGAGCTGCGGCAAGTCCAGTGGCCCAGCACGAAGAATTTCAAGCCAGATGTATCAGAGAAGTACGACGGCAAGTCGCATCCGTCGGAGTTCCTCAGCATCTACACCATCGCGGTGCAAGCTGCCGGGGGGCGGGACGACAAGATCCTGGCTAACCACTTCCCACTGGTGCTCAAGCCCAATGTCAGATCCTGGCTCATGCACTTGCCGGACAACTCCATATCCTCCTGGGCAGACCTATGCCATCAGTTTGTCGGCGCCTTTACAGGCGGCCACAAGCCTCATGGCCAAGAGAGCGACCTTCATCTGCTCGCCCAGAAGGAAGGAGAACCCCTGCGCAAGTACATTCAGAGATTCAGCCGCGTACAGCACAACATCCCAGATGTCCACCCTACCGCGGTAATCAGCGCGTTCCATCAGAACGTGCGAAACTGCAGGATGCAGGAGGAGATGGCAATGTGCAAAATCAGAGACGTCAGTGAGCTATATGCCCTGGCCGACAAGTGTGCACGTGCTAAGGAAGGGAGGAAACTCCCCGGAGAGAATACAGAAGCAGGAGGATCTGATAGTGAGGAGGCTGCCCCAGCAAAGAAAAACCGGCGGCGGAACAATAGGAAGAAGAAAGGCAAAGATGTGCTAGTCGTTGAGCAGTCCGGCAACGGAAGTGGCGCCAAGAAAGCCAAAGCTGGTAGCTCCGGCAAGGAGATTGCCGTAGGCACCAACTACCAGGTTGTGGCGGTCGCCGACAAGCAGGACGGCACCAACAAGCAGTACAGCAAGATCCACCGCACCAAGGGCCATGACCTCCAAAGCTGCAAAAAGGTCGAGCAGCTTGTCGAGCAGCAAAAGGCTGAATACGAGCGACGCGACAAGGAGAGGGCCCAGGAAGGTGCTGGAGGAGCCGGCAAGAAATGCCCCGGCCGAGGAGGACGCCGCGGCAAGGCCAAGCAGCGGCAAGGAGACAGACCTCCCTGTGGCCGCGACAAGGATGAAGATGACGACGACGATGAAGATATGGATGATGACGAGACCGATGAGCAGGAGTTCCAGAAAGCCACAGAGGTCCTGTGCGTTGACGGCGGTGCTTCTCTGCATACTTCACACCGCCAGCTCAAGCAGTGGGTGCATGAAGTCAATGTGGCAGAACCACCTGTCGAGTCACGCAAGCCTCTGAAATGGTCCAGCACGCCTATCATCTTTGATATTGAGGACCACCCCGATCGCATAACTGCGGTCGGGTGCTTGCCGATGTTGGTTTCACCAACTATCCGCAACCTCAAGGTCACTAAGATGCTAGTTGACGGCGGGGCCGGCTTGAACCTGATCTCCTTCGCGATACTCCAGAAACTCCAGATCCCTGATGGCGAGCTCGAAGAGACCGGCACATTCCAAGGAATCAATCCGGGAAGGAGCAAGCCGAAGGGAAAGATCACGTTGCCGGTGACATTTGGCAGCGAGTTGAACTTCAGGACTGAGACGGTCACTTTTGACGTTGCTGACTTTCCATTGCCTTACAATTGGATACTCGGCCATCCAACACTCGCCAAATTCATGGTAGCCTCTCACTATGCATACAACATGCTGAAGATGCCAGGCCCGATAAGTGTCATCTCTGTCCCTGGCGACAAGAAGGATGCTCTTATTTGCGCCGACAAGATCTACCGGGAAGCAGCAGCCGCAGCAGATCACAAGTCACTTGCCGTTGAAGCTCCCGGGGCGAAGAAGAAGACCAAGTCCGGCAAGAGTTCTGATGCTCACTCCGGCAAGCGCACCTCTTCGGAGTGCCGCGCTACCGTCGAGGACGCACCATCGAGCTCCACCGGCAAGTGTAAGAAGACAATGGCAGCTCCACCAGAGACCAAGAAGGTGTCCGCCAAAGAGGATGGCACTGGTGGTACCTTCACCATCAGTGCCACTCTCGACCCTAAATAGGAAAGCGCGCTCGTTGCTTTCCTGCGGGCGAACGTCGACGTATTTGCGTGGCAACCGTCTGACATCCCCGGTGTTCCCAGGAAAGTAATCGAGCACCATCTTGCCGTCTGTCCTCATGCGCGGCACGTCAAGCAGAAAGTCAGGAAACAGGCAGTGGAGCGCCAAGAATTCATCGCAGAAGAAATCAAGAAATTGGAAGCAGCAGGCCTTGTTAGAGGAGTGCTCCATCCTACGTGGTTGGCCAACCCTGTAGTCGTGCGCAAGGAAAACGGGAAATGGAGGCTTTGTATCGACTTTACCGATGTCAATAAAGCTTGTCCCAAAGACCCATTTCCCTTGCCGCGCATCGACCAGATTGTTGACTCCATGGCCGGATGTGACTTGCTTTCATTTCTTGAGGCATACTCAGGATACCATCAGATCTTCATGGCAGAAGAGGATGAGGAGAAGACCACGTTCATCACCCCATGTGGCACATACTGTTTCGTACGGATGCCTTTCGGTTTAAAGAATGCTGGTTCAACATTTGCAAGGGTAGTCCATGACTCTTTTGAGCCGCAAATACACAGAAATGTGGAAGCCTACATGGATGACATAGTGGTCAAGAGCAAGGACAAGGCAACTCTGATTCAAGATTTAGACGAAACCTTTGCAAATCTGCGCAAGATCAACCTCAAGCTTAACCCCGAGAAGTGTGTGTTTGGAGTCCCCTCCGGCAAGCTTCTCGGGTTCTTCGTGTCTCAGCGGGGAATTGAAGCCAATCCCGACAAGATCAAGGCCATTGAGCAGATTGAAGCACCAAAGCGCGTCAAGGATGTACGAAGACTTGCCGGTTGCGTAGCTGCTCTCAGCAGGTTTATCTCTAGGTCTGCTGAGCGCGCCCTGCCATTTTTCAAAATATTGAAAAAGGCAGGACCAATGAAATGGACTCCGGAAGCGGAGGCTGCGCTACAGGACTTAAAGAGATACCTGTCCTCCACTCCAACACTTGTCGCACCTAAGCCACAAGAGAAGTTGCTGCTATATATAGCGGCAACCAATCAAGTGGTTAGTACTGCGTTAGTAGCGGAGAGGGAGGCGGATGATGAACCAGCAACCACGGCAGATGCATCCAGCGATAAGCAAGGGACTTCACCGGCAAGCTCTGGTCCCGACAAAGATGGATCTGCGCAGGCGCGTGAGAAGATGCAGAAAAGAATGGTGCAGCGCCCAGTTTACTTTGTCAGTTCCCTTCTGCAGGGGGCTAGGTCAAGGTACTCTGGTGTGCAGAAATTGCTTTTCGATTTTCTCATGGCCTCGAGAAAGCTGCGCCATTACTTCCAAGCACATGAGATCACAGTCGTCACTCGTTTTCCGCTAAAGAGGATACTGCAAAATCCAGAAGCAACAGGCAGGATTGTCGAGTGGGCACTGGAACTGTCAAGCTTTGGCCTCAAGTTTGAGAGCACTTCAACTATCCAAAGCAGAGCATTGGCGGAGTTCATAGCAGAATGGACGCCAACACAAGATGAAGAAATCTCAGAAACAAGCATCCCCGTCAAGGAAGCAAGCAAAGAGTGGCTGATGTACTTTGATGGTGCCTTCTCGCTGCAAGGCGCCGGTGCGGGCGTGCTACTTGTTGCACCCACCGGAGAGCACCTCAAGTACGTAGTCCAGATGCACTTTCCCAAGGAGCAAGCAACGAACAATACCGCAGAGTATGAAGGTTTGCTTGCCGGTCTCAGGATCGCAGCAGACCTTGGGATCAAGAAGCTCATTGTCAGGGGTGACTCACAGCTTGTCGTCCGCCAAGTGAAAAAGAATTATCAGAGTCCGTTGATGGAAGCTTACGTTGATGAAGTGAGAAAGCTAGAAGAGCACTTTGACGGCCTACAGATGGAACATGTTCCAAAAGCTCAGAACGACATTGCCGATGGCCTGTCGAAGTGCGCCGCACTTAAGTTACCCGTGGAACCAGGGATCTTTGTGCTCAAACTGACTCAACCATCTGTAACGCCATCAACTAGACAGAGCAAGAAAAGGAAGTTGATTTCTGGTGACTATTTTCCGGTAGAGCTCCCCGAAGCCGCCGCCAAGAAGGTCCTCAAGATCAACACCAAGGGTGCTGAGGAGCAGTCTGCTCCGGCAAGCCCTAGGGTTTGTTCCGTTGAAGCAGACGCTCCCGACAAGTTTTGCTTCGGCAAGCTTGGCGGGGAACGTCAAGCTCCGGCTGAGCCGCAGGTTCTCGCCGTAGAAGCGGATGTTCCCACAGCAGCAGATGTGCCTTTAGTCCTTGTTGCCGAGCCGCAAGCTCCAGCATGGCCACAGCAGATTGTCTGTTTTCTTCAGACAGGAGAACTTCCCGAAGAGCAAGAAGAAGCGGAAAGAGTAGCCCGTCAGTCAAGTATGTACAAGTTTGTCGACAACATACTATACAGAAGAAGACTCAACGGTGTGAAATTGAAGTGTATTCGCCGGGAAGACGGACAAAAGCTGTTGGCAGAGATACATGGAGGCATATGTGGTCACCACATTGGCGCAAGAACACTTGCCGGCAAAGTGTTCCAGCAAGGTTTCTTTTGGCCAACAACCCTCCAGGATGCAACTGCACAAGTAACCAAGTGTGAAGCGTGCCAGTTCCATTCCAAGCAGATACACCAGCCAGCTCAAACTCTCCAGACGATCCCTTTATCCTGGCCATTTTCGGTCTGGGGGCTCGACATCCTCGGCCCCTTTCCCCAAGCTGTCGGGGGCTTTGAGTACTTGTACGTCGCAATCGACAAGTTCACAAAGTGGCCGGAAGTGGAACCAGTGAGGAAGGTGACAGCACAGTCAGCAGTCAAGTTCTTCAGGTCGATTGTTTGCCGTTTCGGGATCCCTAACAGGATCATCACCAACAACGACACACAATTCACGAGCCGCACCTTCATGCAGTACGTCCAAGATCTTGGCGCCAAGGTCTGCTTCACTTCTGTTGCTCATCCGAGAAGCAACGGTCAAGCGGAGAGGGCAAATGCTGAAGTGCTGCACGGGCTCAAGACCAGGACTTTCGACAGGTTGCACAAGTGCGGAAAGAACTGGATTGAGGAGCTACCGGTGGTTCTTTGGTCGATCGGGACGACGCCAATTCGAGCCACTGGCTAGACACCTTTTGCTCTAGTCTATGGAGCAGAGGCAGTTCTCCCCACGGAACTCGTATACGGGTCACCTCGAGTGCTCGCTTATGATGAGCTTGAGCAAGAGCAGTTGCGACAAGATGACGCGCTGCTCCTTGAGGAGGACTGTCTTCAGGCCGCTGTACGAGCTGCTCGATACCAGCAAGCTTTGCGCCGCTACCATAGCCGCAAAGTTAATGCCAGAAGTCTCGAGGAAGGCGACCTTGTTCTTTGGCGCGTTCAGTCCGCCAAGAATTCCAACAAGTTGACGCCGAAGTGGGAAGGCCCTTACCGGGTTAAACGAGTCACTAGGCCTGGCGTTGTCCGCCTTGAGACCGAAGATGGCATTCCGGTGAGCAACTCCTGGAACATTGAGCATCTTCGTAAATTTTACCCGTAGGGCGCGGTTGCTGGAACCTGTTCCGGCAACCACCTTTTGTACAAGTCTTGCCGATATTGCATGTAATCCTTTGTACAAAGCCGGGCACAGACCCCGTGCATAAGTAAAGCCCATGTGCTCCGCACATCTTGTCAATTTCATGCCTTCTACTTTGCATGCGTTATCTGACACTTTGTGCAGCGCCTACCCCCGGTAAGCAATAACGAGCCGTAAGGCTCCATATCTTTATTTTCTCTTCTTTCTCTTTCTCAAAGAAGGGAAGGTTCCCTCACCCACAAGTTTGCCGGGAGGAAAGGAGAAGATAATGGTGTGGACCAAGCGTCGTTCGAGGAAGTTTTGCCTTACCGGGAAGCAAACGATAGAAAAGCTAAGTTTGCTAAAGTTTGAGCAATCAGTTTTAAAAAATTTTAAGTTATCTTCCTCGAACGACCGTGCTTTGTATGGAAAACCTGTGCGCGGAGGAACCAACTCGTAGCTAGTTGCGCCCTTACTTTGTTTTGAGTCCGCTCAACAACTTAAGTGAGCTGCGACTAGTTGCGACAAGGTTTCTTGTCGGTAGCGGCACCGCCAGCAGGCTGCTGACGTCCCGCACTCAGCGCTCGCGGCTAAGGTACCTGCGCCGACAAGTTCCCTAAAAGCGTAGGGCAAAAACATACAAAGGAAGGAATCAAGTAAAGGAAATAACATAGCAATCGCTACCCAAAATAGAGTCATATTACAAGATAGCTTGTCGCAGCTCTAACAGATTGTTCTCATAACATGACCAGCAGCGACAAGAAAAAGAGAAAACGGGCGGCCTAATCTACGCGATCGCCCTCAACCCTCTTGATCCCGCTCACCTTGTCCACAATGGGTGCGACAAGGGTCTTGAGCGCTTCCAGATCAGCATCCGGCGGCAAGGTCCTGAGGACGTTGGTGAGGTTGAGGCCTGGGTTGCGGAAGGCCACCTTCACCAGCACCTTTTGAAGAGCTCCCGCGCAGATCTTGCGCGACTCGTCGGCCAGCTGCTTTGGGATCTTCTCCCGGAGTCGCTGGAGGGCCGTCGCCACGCCTTTGAAGAACAAGCTTTGCTTTGCGCTGGGTTGGAGGCGCTCATAGGAGGAATACCCGAGATCCTCCATCCCCAGCTGCGCCAGCTCCCCGTCGATGGCTGCGGCAACATCCACAAGACCCTCGGTCCAGTGCTCCACATTCTCCCTAAAAGTGTTCTAGGCGGCGGCGGCACTCGCCAGCAGCGCCTCGTCGGCCTTGATCTTCTCCGTCAAGGCCACCTCCCGCTCCCTGGCGCTGTCCAGCGTCTGAGTCAAAGTAACCAGCTTCAACTCAAGATCTGCGTTGGAGTCCTTGGCGGCGCTAAGCTCTTTGCTCCTCTCAGCGAGACGACCCTGCAGCTCGCCATGAGCGGCGGCGTCCTTCTCACGCTCACGCTTGAGCGCAGCAAGCTTCTCGCCGCTCGCCTCGAGATCGGCCTCCAGCTGCGCCATCTTCGTCTCCAGCTCCTTCTTGGCGGCCTCGGCAGCTGCGGCAGCATCCTCTGCTTCCTTGAGAGCCCCGCCAAATGTTTGCTCGTGCGCGGCAAGCTCCTCCTCGTGGCTGTCAAGGTTGACCTTGCGCTGCGCCAACTCGCCTTCCTGCGTAGAAGCTTTTCGGCAACAAGCCGCTGTTGCTCTTCAACTTCAGCCTTCTCAAGGAGGAAGGCTTTCCGCTCCTCGGCGACTTGCTCCCGCTCCTCTGCCAGGGACCGGAGAGCTTCCTTCCTGAGACCCCGGAGCTCCTCCGTGCGCTTCTCGATGTCCACTCCCGCCTTCGCGACAAGCGCTTCTCGGGATACCAGCTTGGCCTGTCGGGTGCGGTAGAGCGTCAACAGCTTCCGCAGCAGCTGCTCCTCCTCAGGCCCGCCGCTGCTGCTGCTTGGCGCGTCGACCAACGTCAGCCCAGCGGAGGCGAGCAACTCTTCATCAAAGATCTCTCCTTCGACCGGCGCCCTGGAGCTTGACGCCCAGGGGAGCTTGATGAAGATGCCATCGCCGGCCTTCAAATAGGCGCCGGGCTGGGGCTCTTCGGAGCCTAGCGCTGCAGCAGCGGCGGAGGGATCGGCGGTCGGCGTAGCGCCTGACGCTCCTGCGGCCTCGGGGCCGTCAGTGTGATCGCCAGATCCCTTGCCAGCTTCTGCGGCGGCAGCTTTGGCGGCCTCTTCGCCGGCGGGATCATCAGCGCCGGCTTCTCCTTCGGTGGCAACGGCGTCGTCGGTATTGCTGCGCGCGTTCTCCTCGCCGGCGACCTCGGTTTCCATCGGCTCCGTGGCAGATGGATCTGACGAACGGAAAAAGGAGAAAAGTCAAGCAAATATCCAAAAAGAAAATCAGAAGAAGAAGAACCCCAGGAAAGTTTTTCAAGCAAGAGGATTACCTGTACTAGGATCTGCAGTCATGGTCTCAACCACTGGAGGGTCGCTGGTGCTGTCCCTTGCCGGAGAATTCTCCCTTGCCGGAGAACGCTCCCTTGCCGGGGAATCCTCCCTTGGCGGTGTAGTCGAAACAGATGGCATTTCGGGAGCGGCTTCCGGGCACTCCTGGTGAGGCTGCTCTGCTCCTACACAAACCAACAGTCAGATATCAGCAAAGAAAGAGCACCCATGCGCGCCTGACAGCAGGAAGTAAACCATATACTTACGCTGGGGGCTGCGCTGGGGGCTGCTTTGGGGAATAGTTGCCGGGTCCGGCAAGGTGGTCTCGGACACACCCCCTGCTGTCGCGGTGGGTTCGTCCTCGATGACAATTACCGGGACCTTGGCTCTCTTGGCCGCTCTCTGGGCCAGAGCCCTGAAAAGGAATGGGTTCGAAGTAAAGCAAATCAGACACAAGACAAAAACAGCAAGAATTGAAGAACTACAAGTACAACAAAGAATCTTACTCTTCTTCTTCCTCGTCGGAGCTGAGCGCGGAGAGATCGAAGTCCGGCTCGCCTCCGGTGCGACGAGGCGGAGGAGTAGGTTCCCTTGTCCGCTTGGCAGGAGCAGTAGCGGTGGACCGGGAAGACCCCGCTCCAGTTGCCGCAGCGGCGTGAGGCGCTCCCGCGGCAACAGTACTTGCCGCGGTAGAGCGTGTCACGCGGCACAGCGGCTGTTGACTCGTCTGCCGCCCCGCTACGTCCCTGGCCGTGCGGAGACGCCTTCTGGGTGGAGCTGGGGGCTCCGCTTGCGGCGAGCTGGCTGAAGGTGGGGAGGAGGAGGAGCCGATCTTCAACGAGTCGCTCGCGCCCTCAGCGGGCTCGCTCGACTCAGCTTCAGGCCCGACAAGCTCTTCCTCGCCGGCAAGCTCCTCTTGCTCGACAAGGCTTGCCGCCTCTGCTGCCTCTGCCTCCTCCATGGTGAATCCGAACTCGCCCGTGGCAGCGGCTGCTGCCGCCTCTTCCAGCCTGGTGGCGATGCGCTGCATCTCATCACCGGTGGTGTCGCGGGTGAGGCTCTTCTGTTCATCGGGGTGGACTGGCACTTCTACCAAGCCGTCAAAGAACCCCTGCACGACGTTGTCTGCAGGTTCTTGCCAAGTTGGGACAATTCCATGCGAGTCGCACAGCGGCATCATTGCATGGATGCGGTCAAGTGAGGAGTTGTTGCACAGCGGAATGACACCCCTCGGCAACATGAACGCTTCGGGATGTTGAGGATCGCGCTTGAACAATTCCAGGAGCATAGCGTCCAGTTCCAGGACAGTGAAGTTGAAATTGAGACCCGGACGCAGCCTCATGATATCCGCCGCATTCTGGAACTCCCAGGCGGGTCTCCTCCTCTCCTGCAGGGGGGCGATGCGGCGACGAAGAAAATCTGCGCCAACGGCGCCTACGGTGAGCCCGGCAAGCCTGAGGCGTAGGATCCGGGTGACGGCAATCTTCAGCCTGTCGTCTTCCGGGGCCACGTTGCTCCAATCGTTGCCGCGCGCTATTGGGGCTTGGCGCTGGGCGGTAAATGGCTGCGGGTTCTCCTCGACAATCCAGCACCAGTCTGCTCTCCATTCCTCCCACTTGCTGCGGAGCTCTCCCTCCAGATAAGCTTCCTTCTTGCCAGCTCTCGAGATCCAGGCGATTCCGCCGGATAAAGGCTCCCCTCTCTCAACTCGGGGCATAAAGAAGTGGCGGAAAAGAGCTACGTTTGGATAGACTCCGACAAAGTTTTCGCAGAGATGTGCGAAAACTGCCATGGTCAGAACAGCATTGGGGGTGAAGTCAAGGAGGCAGAACCCATAGGTGTTCATGATATCGCAGAAAAATTCAGACAAAAGGCGGGCAGAGCCCGCAGTAGAAGAACAGCGCGAAGAAAGGGTATCCATTCGGAGCCAGTTCCGAAGCGGCAGCTGGGAGTACCTTCGTACGCGGATGCGCTCGCGTCTCCGTCGACCAGAAGAGGTAGTAGTACTCCCTCAGCTCCTTCGCGGCGAGCTGGGGGGAAAGATTGCCCGCTCCTTTCGCAGCGCCGTGAGCCGCTGCGCCTCGGCCGACTTCACGACCTTCCCCTTGTCGGCTTTCGGAGCCATGGTGGAGGTGGTGGGGGAGATCGATGGCGTAGGTGATGCTGGTGGCGATGGGGGGCGGAGCGCTGCTCTCTTTCAGCTTTGGGAAGAAGGGGGGAGCGGCGGAGATTTCTGAGATTGGAGTAGCAACCGGCAAGATGGGCGAACTGCCCCTGTTTCCCCTGCTTATAAAGAGGGAGGGGGCGGGCGTTCCGTCTTTCTGAATAAAGAAACCACCCACGATCTCTCCCACGACGCCGCATTCGACGCGTGCCATTCGGGGAAGGCGCGGTGGATACGGAGTAAGATATGGCGTAACCCAGGCCGCGCGTGCCCGTGCCCTGTTTTGGGCCTGGCCCAACAGCGCTCGGCGCCATGTGTGGCCCAGGTCCGGGGGCTCCTGTCGGTGTACTAGAGTAGGGGTACCCTAGTATCCCGAACTTGTGCACGGGCAGTCGCAGCACCCCGCGGCAAGGCTTGCCGGGGGACCGCCAAGATCCTCCGTGGTTCCTTTGGAGCCATTCAAGAACAAAGTATTCAAGCCAAGGAGACAAGGCCCCGGCAAGAGGAGCTTGCCGGGAAGGCCAACCAAGGCATCTCAAGGAACTTGCCGCGACGCGCCACGCGTCCCGGCAAGGCCCGGTGAGCGACAAGCTTCCGGACGCAACAAGACAACGACCGCGGCAAGGCGCTTGCCGCGGCAAGCTACCACTCTGTACCCGTGCTCCAGCACATCCACCAACGTGTCGCCCTGGAGCCTTTCCAGGTGCGCGTGGCAAGAGGCTGTGCAGCCAGCGGTGCGCGGTTGCAAGCGATGCTGACAAGACTGCCATCGTGGCGAGCGGTGGCGTCCCTGACGGTCCCTTTTTGCACTATTTGGGCGACGCAGACGGGCATTTAATGCCTTTGTCCCCTGCCGTCAGGGTTAGGTATGATACACTGTACAGGTAGTTGTACCAACCGCAATTCCTTTTCCATTTTTACCCTTGTCTACGTTGCCACCTGTCGGAGACCCCTTTAGCATATAAAAGGAGGCCCATGCGCAACGTAGAGGGGGGTTCAAAGGCAGAAAAACACTCATGCTCGGTCTCGTTAGCAGCTAGTGTGTACTGTAGCACTCAGCGCTCCCGAGCAAGAACTCAATACACTCAGACATGCAGCAGTAGGAGTGTTATCTCTCTGGAGAGCTCCGAAGCTGGGTAAACTGCTCGTGTGCTTCGCCTCGATCCGCTCTTCGTGCGATCTCCGCCCCCCGCCGAACCGAAAGGGGCTCGGTCCGCCGGTCCCATAGGTGTTCGTGGATCAGTTTCCCTGACACTTGGCAACATCGGTTTGGCCTTCGATTAATCTCTAGATGATAGGTGAGGCAGGCAAGTTCATTCTCTGGTTTCTTATGATACTTCTAAAACCTACTGCCTTTTAGGATACATAACTGAAATGTGCGCACACTGATACTTTCGGTTCTTGTGGAGTTAAATCCTAAATCAATTTGATGCGATGGATATAAAAAAATAGCTTTGAGGCAAACAAACTATTCTTTATTTTAGTACATGATAGTATAGCTAATTAGCTATATGCAGTGAGTGCAACAGCTATTTGTTTGCCACTTAAGCTTAGATTCTTCTATTTTCTTTAGTTTTCATCCTTTTATATTTTCTTTATGCAATGGTTGGTTGATCAAGCTGAGGACTTCTCTGTAGTGCTTGGTTTGTGTGCTGTTGTGTTAGTTCGTTGGTTGATCGTCTCATCTTTGTCATGTTCCCCTTATTTGGGTGGCCTACCTTTGGCTATGAATGTACGTATATTATTTTTCATGTTCCCCTTGTTCCTGCATCACTGAACAATGCTGGAAAACTAATGTCCCATTGCCCTATGTAATGGTGTTACAGACTGGCATATGTTTTGTAGAGCTTACTAACTGATTTATTTTTTACATTATCATGAATATGCTTTAGGCATGCCTCTTCTCTATTTTGGTGGCCCTTTACCAGCCTCTTCATTTTCTGATTATACTCATGTTTTCCTGTATGTAGATGTAATTATAAATGGCATTACGAATGAGTAGATCCGACTTGGGGATGGCATGGTTGATGTATGCAACCATGGGAGTGTCAGCTTAGTCTGGTCCTCATCGACCAAAGGCTCCCGGGCTTGGCCATCGGCAGAGTTATGCGAAACAAGGTTTTTTAGGGAACTCTTTTGAAAGGCATGTGTGTATAGAACACATGTTTCATCGTCTTCTCTTTTTTTCATGAGTTGTCGAACAGATCTTATGAAGCTTGATTGATAGTGTTTCAACTCAGATGAAGTATTCTGGATGATCAGTTTTGCAGATCCTGGAGATCATTATACCTTCTGTACAATGCACTGTTCGGGAGTGTTGCATGCCTTTGTATTGTGTTCCTGAACCTTGCTAAGTTTGTCCATGTCCAAGTCTTTTGTTCTAAGAACTGTTTTGTTGCATCCACATTAACCATGCATATTTATATTTCCATTTTCGAATTGTGAACTGTAGCTGACTAAAACTTTGGTATAAAATAAAGCCCTTGTTTGTAAATGAGGCACGTTATTAGGAATGTTTGCCTGTTCAGGTCTTCCAAGACCAAAATCATCAGAAATCCAGAACATACAACACTTTTTTTGAACATAGGTTACCCTGATACAAGTCTCCGTTCAATTTTCTTATACGAGAGGGGTTGGAATAGTTACCATACATGCTTGCTCAAAACCAAATCTACTGATAAATGGTTTTTTTAACCGCACATGGTGTTTAGTGGGTCTCATGGATGGATCGGGTCGTGACAGTAGTTCTTGGGTGCATTATGTATATTGATAAAGCGATCGATCAGGACACATTAGAGGCAGAAGAAGAGAAAAATGTTTGGGGCATCTGTGGCGTTGAACATTCAGTGCTTATGTAAAAACTCTGGAAATGTGTTTGAATCACACAAAAAGAGTTCGTAGTTCTTATTCATACTTGATACACGTGAGGCTTTGCAAATTAAACCATGTTTTTTCAAGGCGCATATGGATTTAGTAGACCACAACTAAACCGACTGTATATACATGGCCTGTCCTTAGTAAATGAAACTATTTTCATCGCGAACATAGCTTTAGTTGAAGGTTCTTGCAGCATGAAACTATTTTCATTGACAACATGTCTTCAGCAGGTCTTTGCGCCATTTGGTGCAACGGGTCAACTAGTAATAATAGTAATTGTTTATATATAACTTGGCAAGTTTTTTTTTTGAAAATTACTTCCCGACTTTATTTAAGCTAGTTCAGGTAGTTCATCTGAAACAATATTGAGAATACAATTTGGGGGAGCTAAATCCCACGTAACTGAAACAACATTACATAAACCAAAATGAGCTAATTCATGGGCGGCCTTATTCCTGCTCCTCCGGACCCATGTAGCCTTGAAATCTCCCAAGTTCCTTGCCATCGTCTTGATCTCTTCTACAACAATGCCCACAGATGACAGGTTTCGTTCCTTCTCATTCAGCATCCTAGCCACCCCTAGGCAATCTGTCTTCACATGCAGTTTTGGGATGTGTTGCTGAAGTGCCATTTGCACTGCTCTTCTACATGCCAACAGTTCAGTGGTCTCTGCCTACGAAATCCTAGGGAGGAAAATAGATGTCACACCTCTGAATGCTCCCAACTCGTCCCTGAAAACAACAGCCGCACCTCCATCCTGTCCCCAACGGGAAGTAGCCCCATCAACATTTGCTTTAAGCCAGCCCGTCGCCGGTGGTTCCCATATCGCATGTTGGGTTGTTCTTTGAGGAGTTTCCTGCCGAGCATGCACTTTATTCCATTCGCCCATTAGCGTTGCAACCCGCCTCGCCATCGAGACTGCCTCTTCAATGCGTTTTCCATCCCTTGTGTCATTTCTTGCCAGCCACAGGGCGTATAGACCTTGGATCATCGCAGCCTTGTCATCATCGGATGCCTCGGACATCCACTGGAGCAGCCACGATGCAAGCGAGCTCTGGGTGCAGAACAGACTAGGTGGGGTCGCTACCCTCGCACCCAATACCAAACTCAACTCTTTCTAGAAGCACATGGAATGATAGCAGCCCCAAAACCTATGATGCACCGTTTCTTCGCGCCCGCACGCCGGACAGAAAACACCTGGTTTGATTTTCCTCCGTAGTAGCTCAGAACCCACCGCTAATCCATTCCTAATCAGTCACCATACATGGATGAGTGCCTTGCCCGGAGCATTTGTACTCCACAGCGCCAGCCAGCCTCGATGTGTTGCTACCGAAGAAGACGAGCCGGGCTATCCCGCTCTCGCCCGCTTCTTTTCCATACCCAGGTGGTAAGCTGACTTGACTGAAAAAAGACCGTTTTTTGCAAAGTTCCAAGCAAGTTTACTCCTGGTGATTGCATGCATAAGCTTGCAAGGATTTTACTAACCAATCAGTAATAGACGTGCAATCATGTGTTTATGTTTTCATAATATTTCTCCATCCAGGCCAACATGATATTTTTTCACCCAGCCAGCAAGTCCATGGGCTTTAAATTCTAACATAATATATAAACCGGCTACATAGACTCTACATCATTGTTTTCCCAGCCCACCATATGGACTAAAAAACCAAATGGACTGGCTGACATGTGGGCCAATAGGTCAAAGGCTAAGCACTTACGCAAAAAAGGTCGAAGCCTAAGCAAGGCATCGGATTTACATCCAACGACCGACATTCTTCTTCAATCTCTCGTCTTCTTCCTCCAAAGCTGTGGGGACCGCCTGCTCCATCCTCCGGCGTCCAGCGGTGCTGTTTTGCGCGATTCACAGCAAAACGCTACCCCACCGACGGTCAGGCCATCCCACCGCTCCTCCGCACCTCCAATTATTCTCTACCGAGTGTAGGCCCACCCCGCACCCGAACCAGTCAAGTTCCCCACTCCTCTCCGTCCGTGAATCCACTGCCGCATCTTTCCCATGTTCGGGTCATTTCAGTCTGGGGCCTCGCCGTCGTCCACCAGCCTTGGTGCGCTCGGCATGGTGTGGTCAACATGGTCAACAAACGAGAGTCATCGAAAGATGACTTTACGCGGAGAGGCTGACAGTGGGGATGCACCATGCCCATGGACGCATGCATGCAATTGCATCCATTTTACCCTAAAAATAATGTTTTCTCCCCTGGCAGCTGGGCCCACCAGCTACATCTTCACATGCAAGGAACCGCGTCCTTATTAAGGGAAAAAGGATTCCTCCCCTGGCAGCTGGGACCCATCAGCTATATCTTCGCACACAAGGAAGTGCGTCCTTATCCTCCATGATAGCTGGGACCCACCCGATTGGACCATACGTACGATTGTTGAAAGCACAAGTGCTCCCTGGGTTATTTTGGTAATTAATGTCAACATATCTCTTGTTCGACTAATGCTTCTACCTAGTATTTCAGATGAGTTCAATGCTGGAGTGGCAGGACAAGAGGATGTGGAACCCCTTCAGATGCTAAGGACAAACATTGGCAAAGCTCAAGACTCTACATTTTCATTTTAGTGATCCAAGATCACACTGAGTCCAGAGGAAAAGTCAATACTATTAAAAGGGGATGGGGCATTGCTTAATGGCCTGCTTGCTCAAAGTGCTTAGTGATATGCTCCAAATCCCTCAACCACTTTCTCTTTTCCACATATGTCCTAAACCTAAAGTCAAACTCGGCCCCACCGATTTGATTCATCCGGTGCCACCGATTTGATTCATCCGGCGCCACCGAGTTCACTTGACATAGCCACTACCAGAAACCCTAACCAGTTCGGTCTCACCGACGGGATCTCGGTCTCACCGAGATGGCCTTGCAAACTCTCGGTTACCTATTGTAGTTATTTCGGTCTCACCGAAACGTGCAATTGGTCCCACCGAGTTTGCATGACCAAGTCTCTGTTTGCTTATTGCTAAAACCAGTCTCACTGATTCACGCAATTGGTCTAACCGAGATGAGGTTTTGCCCTAACCCTAGCACATCGGTCCCACCGAGTTGACCTTGTCGGTCCCACTGAAAACTCTAACGTTCATATTTTCAACCATATCAGTCTTACCGAGTTTCACTATTTGGTCCCACCGAGTTTGGAAGATTGTGTGTGACCGCTAGATTTTGTGTGGAGGCTATATATACCCCTCCACCCTCATCTTCGTTTGTGAGAGAGCGATCAGAATGTGCCTACACTTCCACTACTCATTTTCTGAGAGAGAACCACCTACTCATGTGTTGAGACCAAGACATTCCAATCCAACCACAAGAATCTTGATCTCTAGCCTTCCCCAAGTTGCTTTCCACTCAAATCATCTTTCACCATAGCCAAATCTGTGAGAGAGAGTTGAGTGTTGGGGAGACTATCATTTGAAGCACAAGAGCAATGAGTTCATCATCAAAACACCATCTATTACCTTTTGGAGAGTGGTGTCTCCTAGATTGGTTAGGTGTCACTTCGGAGCCTCCGTCAAGACTATGGAGTTGAACCAAGGAGTTTGTAAGGGTAAGGAGATCGCCTACTTCGTGAAGATCTACCCAAGTGAGGCAAGTCCTTCGTGGGTGATGGCCATGTTGGGATAGACAAGGTTGCTTCTTTGTGGATCCTTCGTGCGCGGAGCCCTCTATGGACTCGTGCAACCGTTACCCTTCGTGGGTTGAAGTCTCCACCAACGTGGATGTATGATAGCACCACCTATCGGAACCACACCAAAAATCTTCGTGTCTCCAATTGTGTTTGCACACTCCAATCCCATACCTTTACTTTCTTGAAAGTTACATGCTTTACTTTCAGTTGCTCATATACTCTCTGCTTGCTTGCTTGAATTGTATTCTGAATGCTTGAAATTGTGCTAATTTCCAACCTTAACTTGAAAAACTTAAAAACTGCTATCTTTACTTGTTGAGGGTTTAATCACCCCCTCTAGACACCTCTTCTCGATCCTTTCAATTGGTATCAGAGCTTTGGTCTCCATTGCTTTGGTTTAAACACCATTGGAGGAAGATGGATGAGTCTACGATTGGGAGAATTAGATGTAGAGTGCCTATGCTTGACGGAGAGTTCTTTATTGCTTGGAAAAATGAGATGCTTGAGATTTTCAATGAATATCACTTGAACAAGTACATTACTACCCCTTGTGTGCCCCTTGTTAACCCCTTGCATCCTACCCCTGATGATTCCCTTGATATGATTCGCAAACTTAGAACTATCAATCTTATCACTAGAGGATTACCTAGAAACTTGATTGCTCGCTTGCCAACTCTTGAATGTGCTTACACTATATGGAGATTTCTTGAGGAAAGATTTCCAGACTATTCCTTAAAAAACTTAGATGAGATTCTTCACAAGTCTATTGCTTTGAATAAGATGAATCCCAATGACCCTAAGTTTGGTGATTGTCTATTTGAGCTTCGTGACCTTATGCGTGCCAAAGGAGATGTTGGAATCATTAGCAATATCATTTCTGAAGTCATTAGAATTGATAGAGATGCAAATTGTCATGATCACAAAACTAATGAATCACTCTCTCTTGGAAATGATCAATCACAAGATGATGTTGAACATGGATACTATGTTTAGGATGATGATAGTGACTATGATCTCGATGAGTCTATGAGACACTTTGGTCATATGGCTAACCTTCACAGCTACATGACATGAGGAAAGGAATGGGTTCTTGATAGTGGATGTACCGATCACATTACCGGAGACAAGGATATGTTTCATGAGCTTGCTAAAACGACGGCCCTCAAAAGTATGTCACATTTGGTGATAACTCAAAGGGTAAGGTGGTTGGCCTCCGTAAGGTGGCCATCTCACATGACAGCTCCATGCAAAATGTTATGCTTGTTGAATCTCTTGGCTATAATTTACTTTCTGTATCTAGATTAGCCAATTTCGGTTTCAATGTCCTATTTACTAAAGTAGATTGGTAAGTGTTTAGAAGAGATAATCATAATATGGTCTTTACCGGCATACGTAGAAGTGATCTTTACATTGTTGATTTCACTAAAAAGGCTCAACCTAAAACTTGCTTAATTGCTAAATCTTCTAAAGGCTTGTTGTGGCATAGATGGTTAGGTCATGTGGGCATGTGAAATCTTGACAAGCTTATTAAAGGTGATCATATCCTTGGTGTTAAAGATGTTATATTTGACAAGGATATACTTTGTAGCGCTTGCCAAGCAGGAAAACAAGTTGGAGGAAGTCATCCCGGGAAGAACATCATGACCACAAGAAGACCACTCGAGCTACTTCACATGGATCTCTTTGGTCCCAACACCTACAAGAGTCTCGGTGGTAACTCATTTGGATTGGTCATTGTTGATGATTTTCAAGATTTACGTGGGTGTTCTTTCTTGATGATAAATCGCAGGTCCAAAAGATCTTCAAGAACTTCGCTAGGAAGGTCCAAAATCAATTTGAAGTGAAGATCAATAAGGTTCATAGCGACAATGGAACGGAGTTCAAGAACACCAATGTGGACACCTTTCTTGATGAAGAAGTGATTTCACATGAGTTCTCGGCTACGTACATGCCTCAACAAAATGGAGTTGTTGAGAGGAAAAATTGGACGCTCACCGAAATGGCGAGAATGATGCTTGATGAGTACAAGACGCCAAAACACTTTTGGGTGGAAGTGGTTGAGGCAGCTTTCCATGCAACGAATTGTATATATCTTCACAAGCTACTTGGCAAGACGGCATACGAGCTTGTCACTGGTAACAAACCCCAAGTTGGATATTTCAGGTATTCGGCTCAAAGTGCTACATTCTTGATAATTATCGTCATTCGAAACTTGCTCCTAAATTTCATGAAGGTTTCCTAGTCTACAACAATTTCACCCGAAAGGTTGAAGAGATGATAGATGTGAAGCTTGATGAATCTAACGGCTCGCAAGTAGAGCAATTGCCAATTGATGTAGGTGACAAAGATCCTTAGGAAGCTATACAAGACTTGTCTATTGGCAAGATTCGCCCAACGGAGATGAAGGAGAGTACCTCATATGTCCAAGTGGAAGCCTCAACTTCATGCGAAGGTGAACCACAAGTTGACTTGGAGGTATCCACAAGTGGGACACATCAAGACGATGGAAACGAGGATGTACAACAAGATGAACCACGACGACCTCCTTCTCCACCACCACGAGAGAACAACAACGCCAACAACAACGAAGAAAGACAAGAGGAAGAACAAAACAATGAAGAGGATGTTCCACCCCGACCCAAACAAAAGCTCTCATGAGTTCGAGCAAGAGTCTCAAGATATCATCCCGTCGAACAGATCTATGATTATATTCAAACCGGGAGAATTACTCGCTCTAAAACTTGTTGGGCTACCTTTTGTGAACATTACTCATTCATTTCTAGCATTGAACCTATGAAGGTTGAAGGTGCTCTTGATGATCCGGATTGGGTGAACGCTCTCACTACAAAAAAAGACACATCCGTGACATTTTGGGCCGAACGGAAAAAAAATCCGTCATACTTATGACACTTCTATGACAATAATTATGACAAAACCCGGTATCATCATAGATGTGGTGGGCTCCTACTTCTATGACAAAAAATCATGACAGAAAATAGGCTTTTCGTCCTGGGCGGGCCGGAGACGCAGTTGCATGACATTCTTTGAGCCGTCCATGACGGAAAAAACCATGGTAGAAGCGAGGGCGAGGAAAATATCGGGGTGTTCCCGGTTACGGTGGCTGGTCAGGGCCGAGAGATGCGCGTTTCTCTTGTACACGTACGCGCGTGTGTGCGAGGCGTTGGCTGTAACTAAACCCGAGCGAGGCGTTGGGCTCTAACTGAACCCGAGCGATTGCACTGCAGGCTACACATTACTGAACCCGTGCAATCGATCGATGGCTGTTAACTGAACCCGATCGAGCGATTCCTTCGCTACTGCTGCTAACTGGAGCCGATAAATGCTGCCTCTGGATGAACA